>NC_088219.1:42876768-43104268 GCF_036934945.1 Oncorhynchus masou masou
ACATAGATTGATGAGGATATGTACTCTCCTAGAGCCCAGTCACACACACACGAGGATATGTGAGCATGTACATAGGTTACGCTGTCCTTGTCTTCCACAGGTAGTGTGTGTGTCCGCACGTGTGTGTATGGGTTTGTGTATGCACTTGTGTGTTTGAGTGTATGTGGTTGTCTACCTCCATGTATGGTGAAGTCTTCCACAGGGACAGATGAAGCAATGTGTCCTATGTGTTCCAGCTCCTCCTCAGGCAGGCCTGTAGACGGACTGGTCATACTCTTGGGCTGGCCATCCATGTTGAAGAAACCTACACACACTCACATTGATAAAGAATACACACTGTTAGTGTATGCTTACACAGAGAATAAAACACACACACACACACATACAGTACCAGTCAAAGGTTTGGACATTTTTTGGGTTATTACATTATTCCATATGTGTTATTTCATAGTTTTGATGTCTTCACTATTATTCTACAATGTAGAAAATAGTACAAATAAAGAAAAACCCTTGAATGTGTAGGTGTGTCCAAACTGTTGACTGGTACTGTATGCACTTACAATATATTGTAAAACTTAGGTTATCTCTCACACACACACACACACACACACACACACACACACACACACACACACACACACACACACACACACACACACACACACACACACACACACACACACACACACACACACACACTGACCGGGCCAGGGTGAGTCTAGCCAGTGTTTGATGTGCAGAATCTTCTCGTCTTTGGAGCGAGCGTGAGCCTCTTCGCAGATCTTGTCATACTTGGCAATCTCCTCCTAGAGGGGAGAGGGTTAATATCCATTTAATGTTATTAAATTAAGTAATCCTCAACGACAACACCTTGGTACCTCATATCAATCAGCGAGTACATTCTGTATAAGGACAGTCTTTCATATAAAGACAGAGGACAGAATATAATATCTACTGCAAGTAGAGGTTTGTGAGGACTGTTTATGCTACATGATGTATATGGGCAGTCTATGGTGTATAGTATACACTGAGTGCACAAAACATTAAGAACACCCGCTCTTTCCATGACATAGACAGCCCAGGTGAATTCAGATGAAAGCTATGATCCCTTATTGATGTCACTTGTTTTTAACCCTTTAGACAATTGAGACATGGTTTGTGTATTTGTGCCATTCAGGTGGTGAATGGGCAAGACAAAATATTTAAGTGCCTTTGAACGGGGAATGGTCGTAGGTGCCAGGCGCACATGCCTGTGTCAGGAACGGCTTGGTTTTTCACAGTCAACAGTTTGTGTATCAAGAATGGTCCACCACCCAAAAGACATCCAGCCAACTTGACACAACTACGGGAAGCATTGGGGTCAACATGGGCCAGCATCCCTGTGGAATACTTTCGACACCTTGCAGAGTCCATGACCCAATTAAATGAGTCTGTTCAGAAGGCAAAAGGGGGATTGCAACTCAATATTAGGAAGGTGTTCCTAATGTTTGGTATACTCCGTGTATATGGCAAAATATGTTACCTCATACTCCTGTCTGGTGACAGCGCCCTCTGCTATGAGTTTCTCAGCGTATTTCTGTAGGACTCCTTTCTGCTTCTTGATCTGCTTGTACATCAGAGGCTGGGTGAACATGGGTTCGTCCATCTCATTGTGGCCGTTACGCCTGTAACACACCTGTAACACACACACACACACACACACACACACACACACACACACACACACACACACACACACACACACACACACACACACACACACACACACACACACACACACACACACACACACAAGAAATTAGCTTGTTATGGCATGTTTCCTGCATGGGCTACATATTTGGGTCTTTCTATAAACTAGGGTACCAGTGTGCATCTCTAGTAGTGTACAACTGTTTGGAGCTGCTACAATTGTTTTCATGGATGCCCCCCCCTGAATGTATCTCATCATCGGAGATACTGTCTGAATGACAGTCAAGTGATAAAGAGCACAACAGCCAAAGTGCAGGAAGGAATGTTGATCTGGAGGACTGACAGAACACCTTTGGTGACTGTTGTTACGGTGGTCAAGATAAATAGCTAAATAGTTCAAACTGACCACTCGGCAATGTTAAAACCGCTTGCTAATTCGTTTCTGAATTTAAAACCCCCAAAACAATTTGATATTTCGATGTTCAAATTTGGGTGGGGTTAAATGTGGTATCCCTGGTCAAGTGCACAGCCAACACTTCATGTCAAAGTAGGAGGTCACCCTTCTAACTCCATTCTATGACTCTATTAATTCATTGATTAATAGCTGCCCATACCAAGCCACTGTGCCAAAATAAGGTAAGATTTCAAAATGTCTGCATATAATTGAGTGTGTATTGACTTATTGATGAACTGCTGTTATTGTAAATAGTTAGCTGACTGATATATCCTAGCTACCAAGCTAATCATTGGTAATCTTATTAAATTATGCTATACAGTCAAAACAACAGTATCTATTGCTAAACTAGAAATATGCCCTAGTTATAGTTAGTCATTGGTTGTACATCTAACTAGCTGGAATAAAAACATGACTACATTCAGAACAATATAGAGCTAGTGCTATTTTAAATTTACCGGCAGAACAGAGACGCTACCTCTGGTAATACGAGGGGTGGGGGTGTGTCTATTTGTCAATAACAGCTGATGCGCGATGTCTAATTTGAAAGAAGTCTCGAGGTATTGCTCGCCTGAGGTAGAGTACCTTATGATAAGCTGTTGACCACACTATCTACCAAGAGAGTTCTCATCTATATTATTCGTAGCCGTCTATTTACCACCACAAAGTGAAGCTGGCACTAAGACCGCTCTCAACCAACTCTATAAGGCCAAAAGGAAAGAAGAAAATGCTTACCTAAAAGTGGCACTCCTAGTGGCCGGGGACTTTAATGCAGACAAACTTAAATCAGTTTTACCACATTTTTACCAGCATGTCACATGTACAACCAGAGAAAAACAAATCCTAGACCACCTTAACTCCACACACGGAGAAGCATACAAATCGTTCCCCCGTCCTCCATTTGGGAACTTTGACCAGAATTCTATCTTCCTGATTCCTGCTTACAAAAACAAAAGCAGGAAGTACACGACAGGACTGTTCTGCTTGCACAGACTGGAATATGTTCATCCAATGGCATTGAGGAGTACACCACCTCAGTCATCGGCTTCATCAATAAGAGCATCGACGACGTCGTCCCCACAGTGACTGTACGTACATATCCCATGGATTACAGGCAATATGAAATCCCGCTATGCCCACAGACAAAACACAGACAATCCATATAGGATTCAGATTGAATCCTACTACACCGGCTCTGATGCTCGTTGGATGTGGCTTGAAAGCTATTATGGATTACAAAGGGAAACACAGATGCGAGCTGCCCAGTGACGCGAGCCGACCAGACGAGCTAAATGCCTTTTATGCTCACTTCGAGGCGAGCAACACTGAAGCATGCACGAGAGCACCAGCTGTTCTGGATGACTGTGCGATATTGCTCTCGGTAGCCAATGTGAACAAAACCTTTAAACAGGTCGACATTCACAAAGCCGCTGAGCCAGACGGATTACCAGGACGTGTACTCAAAGCAAACGCGGACCAACTGTGAAGTGTCTTCACTGACATTTTCAACCTCTCCCTAACCGAGTCTGTAATGCCTACATGTTTCAAACAGATCACCACAGCACCTGTGCTCAGGGAAGCGAAAGCAACCTGCCTAAATGATTACAACCCCGTGGCACTCACGTCGGTAGCCATGAAGTGCTTTGAAAGGCTGGTCATGGCTCACATCAACACCATCATCCTGGAATCCCTAGACCAACTCCAATTTGCATACTGTCCCAACAGATCCACAGATGATGCAATCTCAATCGCACTCCACACTGCCCTTTCCTACCTGGACAAAAGGAACACCTATGTGAGAATGCTGTTCATTGACTACAGCTCAGCGTTCAACACCATACTGCCCACAAAGCTCCTGACTGGCCACCCCCAGGTGGTAAGAGTAGGCAACACCACATCTGCCACGCTGATCCTTAACACTGGGGCCCCCTGGGGTGTATACTCAGTCCCCTACTATTCCCTGTTCACCCATGACTGAGTGGCCAAACACAACTCCAACACCATCATTAAGTTTGCTGACAACACAACAGTGGTAGGCCTGATAACCGACAACGATGAGACGGCCAATAGGGAGGAGGTCAGAGAACTGGCAGTGTGGTGCCATGACAACAACCTCTCCCTCAATGTGAGCAAGACAAAGGAGCTGATCGTGGACTACAGCAAAATGCGGGCCGAACATCGTCCCCACAGTGACCGTACGTACATTTCCCAACCAGAAGCCATGGATTACAGGCAACATCTACTTCAAGCTAAAGGCTAGAACTGCCAGTTTCAACGAGCGGGACACTAATCCGGACGCATATAAGAAATCCCGCTATGCCCTCAGACAAACCATCAAACAAGCAAAGCACCCATACAGGATTAAGATTGAATCCTACTACACCGGCTCTGACGCTCGCCGGATGTGGCAGTGCTTGCAAACTATCACGGACGACAAAAGGAAACCCAGCCGCGAGCTGCCCAGTGACGCGAGCCTAGCAGACGAGCAAAATGCATGCATGCATGAGAGCAACAGCTGTTCCGGGCGACTGTGTGATCACGCTGACATTTTCAACTTCTCCCTGACCAAGACTGTAATACCTATATGTTTCAAGCAGACCATCATAGTCCCTGTGCCCAAGGAAGCCAAAGTAACCTGCCTAAATGATTACCGCGCCGTAGCACTCACATGGGTAGCCATGAAGTGCTTTGAAAGGCTGGACATGGCGCACATCAACATCATTATCCCAGAAACCCTAGACCCACTGCAATTCGCATACCGCCCCAACAGATCCACAGATGACGCAATCTCAATCGCACTCCACACTGCCCTTTCCCACCTGGACAAAATTACCACCTATGTGAGAATGCTGTTCATTGACTACAGCTCAGCGTTCAACACCATACTGCCCACAAAGCTCATCACTAAGCTAAGGACCCCGGGTCTAAACACCTCCCTCTGCAACTGGATCCTGGACTTCCTGAAGGGTTGCCCCCAGGTGGTAAGGGTAGGCAACAACACATCTGCCACGCTGATCCTCAACACAGGAGCTCCTCAGGGTTGCGTGCTCAGTCCTGTCCTGTATACCCTGTTTACCCACGATTGCGTGGCCAAACACAACTCCAACACCATCATTAAGTTTGCTGACAACACAACAATTGTAGGCCTGATCACTGAAAATGACGAGACAGCCTATAGGGAGATCAGAGACCCGGCAGTGTGGTGCCAGAACAACAACACCCTCTCCCTCAAGGTGAGCAAGACAAAGGAGCTGATTGTGGACTACAGGAAAAGACAGGCCGAACAGTCCCCCATTAACAGCGAACCAGGGCTGTAGTGGAGCAGGTTGAGAGTTTCAACTTCCTTGGTGTCCACATCACCAACGAACTATCATGGTCCAAACACACCAAGACAGTTGTGAAGAGGGCACGACAAAACCTTTTCCCCCTCAGGAGACTGAATAGATTTGGCATGGGTCCTCAGATCCAGGTTCTACAGCTGCACCATCGAGAGCATCCTAACCGGTTGCATCACCGCCTGGTATGGCAACTGCTTGGTATCTGACCGTAAGGCGCTACAGAGGGTAGTTCGAACGGCCCAGTACATCACTGGGGCCAATCTTCCGGCCATCCAGGACCTATACAATAGGCGGTGTCTGAGGAAAGCCAATAAAATGGTCAGTTTCTCTGCTACGGCAAGCGGTACCGGAGCGCCAAGTCTCGGACCAAAAGACTCCTCAACAGCTTCTACCCCCAAGCCATAAGACTGCTGAACAATTAATAAAATCACCACTGGACAATTTACATTGATCCCCCCACTCCCTTTTGTACACTGCTGCAACTCAATGTTTATTATCTATGCATAGTCACTTCACTCCACCTACATGTACAAATGACCTCAACTAGCCTGTACCCCTGCACACTGACTCGGTACCGGTGCCCCCTGTATATAGCCTCGTTAATGTTATTCCTATTGTGTTACTTTTTATAATGACTTTTTATTTTAGTCTACTTGGTAAATATTTTCTTAACTCTTCTTGAACTGCACTGTTGGATAAGGTGAAGTCTACACTTGTTGTACTCGGCGCATGTGACAAATCAAATTTGATTTGAATGAAGGAAGGGTTTGAATAGTAGACATGTAAATATATTCTGTTTTACAGCAGGTCTCCAGCTGCCCAGACCTGTCTGATCAGCCTGATAGGTGCTGTGGGTGTGTCCAGCTTACACCTGTGAAAATCTGTGTGTGTATAGCAATGGAATTTAACATCCAACCAATGCCTCAAGTGTTGTGCCGTAGGTCCACTACACACCCAAAGGGTTGTGGGGTCCTGTCCAGAAACACTCCCTAGCCCCTACCCCTATGAGAAGGTCAGAGGTCCCTCCTCTGTCACCTTCTTGTCCAATGGGGTTTGAGAAGGGAGCAAGGGGAGAGGATGTGAGGAATGAAGGAAATGCAATTGAAATTCTCCCCTTGTTTCCTCCATTCCTCACCACCCTCTCAAAACACATTGGGGGAGAGGTGGGAAGGTTCCTCCCACTTTAGAGGAGGTGCATGGAGTGGAGGAAACAAGGACAGAGGAAGCAACACACACACACACACACACACACACACACACACACACACACACACACACACACACACACACACACACACACACACACACACACACACACACACACACACACTTGAAGAGTTTAATGATTTCATTATTGGTTATTATTATTGTCAATGATTTGTTGACAGAGGCCATTCTATTATATTATTGCAATAAATTATATAAACTATACAAATATACAGAAATGCATTCTTCTGGAATGTTTAGCAAGGTTAGAGAAGGTGACTACAACACAAACAGACCTGCTACTCGGCAAAGAAAAATGCAGTGTCCATGTTTCATGTGACATTTTGAATGATATGTAGATGTTTTGTTGTCGCTCGGAGTTATGGTCTCATTTTGCCTATCTAGACTCTTATTCCTGTAAATACACATGTGAAGTTGCAGGAAAATCATATTTAAAAGTACATAAAGCTCCCCCCCCCCCCGATGTCACACATTAGTCCCTTTATTTATAGAAAGTGTCAATGATGACTGTTCAGTAAGTCACAAAAGGTGTCTGCTTAATAACCCTATTATAATTATCATCTCATTATGACCATTACAAACACTTGATTCTTATTGGACAACTTTCTAATTGGACAAGTTTCTAATTGGTCACAAATGTTTTCACACCATTATCA
This sequence comes from Oncorhynchus masou masou, assembly GCF_036934945.1. Taxonomy (NCBI): domain Eukaryota; kingdom Metazoa; phylum Chordata; class Actinopteri; order Salmoniformes; family Salmonidae; genus Oncorhynchus; species Oncorhynchus masou. The sequence goes on from NC_088219.1 coordinate 42,884,133, forward strand.
TCTCATTATGACCATGACAAACACCTGATCAGGAAACACATACATGTTTCTTATTGGACAAGTTTCTAATTGGTCACAAATGTTTTCACACCATTTTTTAGTAGTCCCTCCCTGTTTCAGTCTGTTTTCCTCTGTTTCATGCCTAATGAACACCACCCTGGTCAGGAAACACTCACTCACCAGGTCGACGACTACGTCCTTGTGAAAGGTTGCCCTCCACTCGGCGGCGACATTACACACGTACATGACAGCCTCGGGGTCGTCAGCGTTGACATGGAAGATGGGGGCGTTGACCACCTTGGCCACATCTGTAGGGTAAGAGGATGACCTCGCCACCCTGGGGTCGGTGGTGAAACCGATCTACAGGGAGGGAGGGAGAAAAGAGGGAAGTTAAATTAAGGGAAGGGTGTGTGTGTGTGCATGTGTCAGCATTGACATGGAAGATCATGGTGTCACCTGGTTGTTGACCACCACATGAATAGTGCCATGTGTGGTGTAGGAGGGCAGGTCAGAGAGGTGGAAGGTCTCATAGACAACCCCTTGGCCTGCAAACGCTGCATCACCATGGAGCAGGATGGACATTACCTGGAAATACACAAAAACAGAAATATAAATACACACACAAACACACACAGACAGACAGAAACCAAAAAAACCATACAAATACATACAGTCTGTCTGTCTGCCTGTGTGTGTATTTATATTTCTGTGTGTGTGTGTATTTATATTTCTGTGTGTGTGTGTGTTTATATTTCTGTGTGTGTGTGTGTTTATATTTCTGTGTGTGTGTGTGTTTATATTTCTGTGTGTGTGTGTGTGTGTATTTATATTTCTGTGTGTGTGTGTGTTTATATTTCTGTGTGTGTGTGTGTTTATATTTCTGTGTGTGTGTGTGTGTGTGTATTTATATTTCTGTGTGTGTGTGTATTTATATTTCTGTGTGTGTGTGTATTTATATTTCTGTGTGTGTGTGTATTTATATTTCTGTGTGTGTGTGTGTGTATTTATATTTCTGTGTGTGTGTGTGTGTGTATTTATATTTCTGTGTGTGTGTGTGTGTATTTATATTTCTGTGTGTGTGTGTGTGTGTGTGTGTATTTATATTTCTGTGTGTGTGTGTGTGTGTATTTATATTTCTGTGTGTGTGTGTGTGTGTTTATATTTCTGTGTGTGTGTGTGTGTGTTTATATTTCTGTGTGTGTATTTATATTTCTGTGTGTGTGTGTGTGTGTGTGTGTGTTTATATTTCTGTGTGTGTGTGTGTTTATATTTCTGTGTGTGTGTGTGTGTGTGTTTATATTTCTGTGTGTGTGTGTGTGTGTTTATATTTCTGTGTGTGTGTGTGTGTGTTTATATTTCTGTGTGTGTGTGTGTGTATTTATATTTCTGTGTGTGTGTGTGTATTTATATTTCTCTGTGTGTGTGTGTGTGTGTGTGTGTGTTTATATTTCTGTGTGTGTGTGTGTGTGTGTGTGTGTGTTTATATTTCTGTGTGTGTGTGTGTGTGTATTTATATTTCTGTGTGTGTGTGTGTGTGTGTTTATATTTCTGTGTGTGTGTGTGTGTGTGTGTGTGTGTTTATATTTCTGTGTGTGTGTGTGTGTGTGTGTATTTATATTTCTGTGTGTGTGTGTGTGTGTGTGTGTGTGTGTGTGTGTGTGTGTGTGTGTGTGTGTGTGTGTGTGTGTGTGTGTGTGTATGTGTATTTCTGTGTGTGTGTGTATGTGTATTTCTGTGTGTGTGTGTGTGTGTGTGTGTGTGTGTGTGTGTGTGTGTGTGTATGTGTATTTCTGTGTGTGTGTGTATGTGTATTTCTGTGTGTGTGTGTGTGTGTGTGTGTTCCTACCCTGTTGCCTCCTGTGTCTCCACAGTAGAACTGCTCAGCCTTGGTCTTGCCCTGCACCACGGGGTCCACAGCCTCCAGGTGGGAAGGGTTAGCCATGAGTGACAGTGTGATGTTCCTATCAGTGACCCGGTTGATCCTCCGGTGCCACATCCCCAAGTGGTACTTCACATCTCCAGAACCCTGAGGGGGGGGGGGGGGCAGGTGAATTGTAAGAGTATAGCTTCTTCATTTTCTTTAGCTTCTGATATGGAAGATTTTTTTTAAATGTTATTCACTTTCCATATTGTGTATAGTCGTGATCTTTAGGATGCGCAATGGACAGCATTTGACATTGTTTTGCGACAGAAAATGAAAATCTGTGTTTCTTATTGGACAAATCCAGGTAGTCCCTCCCTGCTTCAGTTATTTCTTTCCCTGTTTGGTGGTTAATGAACAGGACCCTGCTCTCTGCTAGCTGTAGGATTTACCTCATCTGCAGCCTCAAGCTTGGAGTCAAACTGACAGAAGATCTGATCCAGCTCCTTACGGATCACATTAGCCAACACATTCAATCTCCCCCTGGAGAGATAGAGCGAGAGAGAAGGGTGGAGAGAGGGAGAACAACTTTCAGCTACGCATGGGGCAGCTTGTGATTGGTGTTTCCATGAACACACTGCCTGTGGGGCAGCTTGTGATTGGTGTGCATGTGGTAACTGTACCTGTAGGGGGGCCTATGATTGGTGTTTCCATGAACACACTGCCTGTGGGGCAGCCTGTGATTGGTGTTTCTGTGGTAACAGTACCTGTGAGGCATGCCCATGATGATGCTCTCCACTCCGTTCATGCTGGACTTGTCGATGATGGTCTTCAGGGCCGGGATGAGAGACTCACAGCCCTCCAGGCCAAAACGCTTCTCTGATGACCATTTCCTCTGCAGGAACTCCTCAAACCTTGCCAACAGGAAACAGGAAGTTAAACAGGAAGTTAAACCTATGTCACCAAGTCCAGAAATTAACCCTATTCCCAATTTCAAATAGCCCTTTCGCTCTGTGCATTTGAGGAGATCTGAGAGGATTTGATAGGTGTAAGTGTTACGGAATTGATTAGACAACCTTCTGTTACACTATACTCACTTTGTCTAGGAGACCTCGGCTTGCCTAATTGTTCTGTGACCTGACTAGGTGTGTGCTTTAGTGTGAACGTAGAAGTGTCCGGACCATGTTGTATGTACATGTCCCCAGGAGATAGCAAACCTACCGAGTTCAGGGCTCCGTCTTAACCTCTTGGTTGGCCAGCCCAAGGTTATTCATGTTCATGGTGACAAAACAAATATACGTACAAAAACCAACCTACAAAAAGGTCCAACTAAAGAGGTTAACTAACACAAAGAAACGAACAAAGGCCGTCTGAGAGACTTCGGTCCTCTCACTGAGAGGAGGACACCTGAGTAATTAGGAAGGCTTTTGGGAAGTAACACTTACACCTCGGAAGATAAACAGTGCATTTACGTTCTGTAATCTTGCTCTGGTTTGTCATCCTGAGGGTTCCAGAGATAAAATGTAGCTTTGTTTGATTAACTGGGTTCTAAAGTTTGAACCCCTGCTGTTTCTGGCCACACACCCATCGCGCCTGGCCATCTAGATGTGTGAAGGTTAGTGTCTTTTCTATAGAGAAGCTAATTTTCCATCATGTATGACCTTCCTGGGAGTGTGTAAACTTAAATTTTTTATTACCATATCATTTTTGTATGTTCTCTATAGTTACAGTGCCTTGCGAAAGTATTCGGCCCCCTTGAATAATTTTGCACGCCCAATTTTTCAGTTTCTGATTTGTTAAAAAAGTTTGAAATATCCAATAAATGTCGTTCCACTTCATGATTGTGTCCCACTTGTTGTTGATTCTTCACAAAAAAATACAGTTTTATATCTTTATGTTTGAAGCCTGAAATGTGGCAAAAGGTCACAAAGTTCAAGGGGGGCGAATACTTTCGCAAGGCACTGTATGTACTTGAAAATGTATCAATTGACTAATTCGGCACATTTGGGCAGACTTTTTGTGCAGTATTGCAATGCTTCACTGAATCAATCTGAAACTTTGCACATACACTGCTAATCTAAATTTCATCTAAACTCCAATATTATATCACGGCCTTTCTCTTGCATTTCAAACATTATGAAAATAATAACAAATAGGAAACGCATGTTGTTGTTTTTTGTATTATCTTTTACCAGATCTAATGTGTTATATTCTTCGACATTAATTTCACATTTCCACACACTTCAAATTGCTTTCCTTCAAATGGTATCAATAACATGCATATCCTTGCTTCAGCTCCTGAAAGGCAGTTAGATTTGGGTAAGTCATTTTAGACAATTTTCTTTTTTTAAAGGATCCTTATGAGTTTTTTAAGATGAAGGCACTAACTGTAAGTGGCTCATAATATAATCATATAATCATAATGGATAAGAGCGTCTGCTAAATGACTAACATGTCAAATGTAAGGCTTCCTGGCAGAGCACATCACTTAAACCGGTTGCTGCTGCCATCAAATGTGGTAATAGCAATATGCTTATGCCATAAACTGCGGGAGCATACAACAGCGTAAAGGAATTCCTTTTATTCTTTGTGACATTTTTTGTAACCTGAACAATAGGTAAATATGCACACACTATTTTTTTAAATGTGAAACCGGTGTACAGACAGACCTGGTGGATCGAACCATTCTGGCTAGCAGGGTCCTCTTCTCCTCCAGGGTGAACTGCATGATGCCTGGCCTCTCAAACTTCTGTCTGATCCACTGGCACTGCTCCAGGTCATTAATGAACATGAACTCTACTCCAATGGACTGACAGTACGCCATCTAGAGGGGAGGAGAGGTCAGTGCGTCTGTGTGTGTGTGCGCATGTGTGTGGGGAGTTTTTGTTGCAAGCAGTGAGTGTGTGCAATGCGTCGGATCTACCTCGAGGCGCTGTATGATCTCTCGGAGGGGCAGAGTGCTCTCGCTGCCCCCTATAAAGGTTGTGGTGGGGAGCCGGAACACCTTGTCCAGGTCGGACTCATCCAGACCATAGAACTCTGCCATTGTTACCATGTAGATGGGGGGGGGGGGTATAAAAACATAATAGACAAATGGAGAGAGGAAGAGGTGATCAGAGTTAGAGAAAGAGAGAGAGAGATGGAAAAAAGCAGAAAGAAAGGGAATTAGTGGGAGAGAGGGGGCATACAGAAGGAAGGCTAATTTAAACATCAGAATGAAACCCAACTATATTTGAATATCAAAGTTATACAGACATCCAAAAAAACACAACATTGATTGGTTAGTTTGACGGCCACTGGGTTATTGCATTACACGAGATAGACGGGAGAGACAGAGCATATGAGAGAGAAAGAGGTAGAGCGAGAGAAAAAGAAACAGCAAGAGGTGATGGTGAAATAACAATGTCAGCAGTAGGATGAAGAGGGGTGGTGGGGAGAGATGGAGGGGTGACAAAAACAATTCCTTTTCTGGAATGAAGGGGTAAGTGATGATGCAAATACAAAATGGTGGCAGGGAATGGCGTGAACGTGAAAGGCTGTCTCAGAGTCAGCAGAGTCCCACTACAGTGCCTTCAGAATGTACTCATACCCCCTGACTTTTTTCACATTTTGTTGTGTTACAGCCTGAATTTAAAATAGATTAAATTGCGAATTTGTGCCGCCGGCCTACACACAATAGCCCATAATGTCAAAGTGGAATTATGTTTATAAAAAAAGTTTAGAAATTGGGCCTCGTTTCAGGAAACGAGGCATACTGTATGTCACGCATCACTACTTCACAGGAGAAGAATTGGAACGTAAACACTTTTATCAAAATGCATTTTTTTGGCAGAAATGCCTTCTGAAACATAAACTTTCATGTGCCTTAATAACAAAAGTGTATGCCATCTGTAAATACAAATAAAATGGTTAAATTACGAGCCCAGTTGGTTTAGCCATGGAAAAAGACAGGAACTTTCCCGCTAGCAATGATTGGCTGAGATAATGGATGGGCTGGACATGCCGAGAGATGAGTTTGGATCTCCACTTTCTGGAGGACCGAGTCTTGAAATCAGTGGAATGTCCGGTGGAAACAGAGTACGATAGCTAAGGAGATTCTGGTGTTTGATTGCAAATATGTGGAGGGAGTCAAAAAAAGTGAACACACAGAAGGCTGTTATATAAAACACATGTCTCCAGATTACATCTTCAAATTAAGGGCAACTATCTGTGACAGAGAGGGACAAGCGTTCCCTAACGCTAGCTGGCTGGCTCGCTAGCTAACATTACTTGTGTGTAGTAATATTATTCGTATCGCAGAGCATTGCTAGTAATAGCCTAATGTTAGCCAACTAGCTAGTAATAGCCTAATGTTAGCCAACTAGCTAGTAATAGCCTAATGTTAGCCAACTACATTTACATTTACATTTAAGTCATTTAGCAGACGCTCTTATCCAGAGCGACTTACAAATTGGACTAGCTAGTAATAGCCTAATGTTAGCCAACTAGCTAACATTGAACCTAGTTGGTTAGCTATAGCTACCTTCAGATTCATGCAGGGTGGTAACGTTATGAGTTGGGACTATGGTTAATTGTTTAGCTAAACAAAATACTCCACTATGCCAGTAACCATTTCACTGTACCGTTTACACCTTCTGTATCCTGTGCAATGTGACAAATACATTTTCATTTTACTTGATATAGTGTGTGTTTACCAGAGACAGTAATGTGAAGAACAACATGACCTGCACCAAAGTCATATTAGAATATAACGTTAGGCCAAAGAGACGGTGTTCAAGTTCCCTGGTAGAATTGCCTGATTTTATTTTAAATCACACTCACAACCATAAGCTATTTTCTGTAATTAGCTTGCCATTAACTTGTAAATAATGATCTTATTGTGAGTTTATTTTCCTGAAATAATGAATACAAATGAGCTAAAGTTAAGACGTTGTCAGCTATATGATATGCTCATTATTTGAGCTGGCTAGCCAGCTAACTTAACGCTAACTTAGTCTTGAAATCTTTGGTTGTTTAGCACACAACGACCGCACTCACTCTGTTTAGCATATGGAGTCACATGTGAATCCTTAAAGAGATGGGTGGGACTAAGGCTTAAGAGGGTGTGAATAATGCTGAATGGGTGTAGACAAAGAAGAGCTCTCCAGTAGGTGTACCAAAACATTCAAGGCCCATTTTCTCAAAAGTGGGGTAACAAGTTTATCAACTTTCAAAGCAGAATTACTTGCCCATTGTTCCTCAACTGTAGTGTCTGATATACCATTGTGTAGCTCTGAGTCTCTACTTTTATCCAATGTAAGATATTTTATGCAATGTAAGATTGCTACATAAGATCGAATCGAACCGGTCGGTTACAATTAATTAAAAATGAAAAGCTGAAATGTCTTGAGTCAATAAGTATTCAACCCCTCTGTTATTGTAAGCCTAAATAGTAAATCAAGATATATTAGTGTTTTATTTTTCATAATTTTCTTTACAAATGTTAGAATTCTTCTTCCACTTTGACAATACAGATTATTTTGTGTAGATCGTTAACATAAAATTACAATTAAATCCATTTTAATCCCAATTTGTAACACAACAAAATGTGGAAAAAGTCAAGGGGTGTGAATACTTTCTGAAGACACTGTATGTCTGTAATGCTTGAGTGTGTAAAGCCTAGGAGCATCGCTAGCATCAGTGCTGCACTGATGATCTAAACAGCTGTTTCTCTTATGTTTATGTAACTGTCCAGTGTTTCCAGATTTCTATAACATATTACCTATGGTTATTTACAATATGATTGAAATAGTTTTCCATCCAAAAGCAGCATTTAGGTGTTTGAATGGTGTGGGCGAACTGCGTAACCCTAACAACAGAATGGTGTAGGCATATACACGCCATTAAACATATTGATGCGAGTAGACTGCTGATTGGCCAGCTCAGCCAATGAGCCAACATGACAGCATGTTCTATTAGGAAATAGCAGGTATTTTTGAAACGGTTTGTTTGAGATACAAGTTTGAGGTGGAGTTTTTGAAATGTTTTTATTTATTTATGAGTTAACAGCATATTATTTTGTAGAAGATATATTTTCACTGGACAGTTACTTTGACAGAACGACTATAGGTCAAAGTCTATACTTTTAGCCAATACGTGTAAATACACTTTTTATTACAGAAGGAATCTTATAGCGTGTAGGTGCGTGTGTGTGATTTCCTAGTCCAAACCTCGATGGATTGACTCGGCACAGCACAGAATGTCCTCAGACACACATGTGCACGTGTACACAGTAATGCTCAGTCTCTTTCTCTCTCACCCCCCAGCTGGGCTCCCCCTAGGGCCAAACAGTATGTGTGCGTGTGCCAGCAACAGGTTGGCGAGGCGCAACTGGTTCTGAGGTTCAGGTTCAGTCAGCCAGCTCACTGGGTTACTTAACAGGATTTGACCTAATAAAACACACACAATCACCCAGCGCACTCACACACACACACACACGCACACACTATTCCCTAATATGACCTTGTGTTAATAAAAATTCAACAAGGCAGTATTCTCTAACACTCTGTCACTTGTTTTACTAGAGACTGGTGGGAATCCAGCCAAGCAGATGAAATCTAATCAAGTGAAAGAGTTGAGGCAGCCGGAGAGACATGTCGACACAACCTTCTCACTGACCCTGAGGACACACATTCACATTTGAGTCATTTAGCAGACACTCTAATCCAAAGCAACTTCAAGGAGCAATTAGGGTTTCGTGCCTTACTCAAGGGCACATGGACAGATTTTTCACCTAGCCGGCTTAGAGATTCGAACCAGCAACCTTTCGACTATTGGCCCAATACTATTAATCGTGATTACTTCAGGAAAAGAAACTTGGGACTACTTTACTTCGACAATAAACTGCACACAGAGCAACCCAGAGATAAAAGAAGAGATAAAAACTAGGGAACGATCATCACTCATCAGTGGGACTTGGGAAATATCACCTGAAAGCTACAGAGAAATCCTTAGGTCCAGTTCCAAAACCAATACTGTGACCTGATCCCTAGGCCCTTGCTTCTCCATCTGAGAGCGTAGTCTTAGGGGCAAGTACATAGAGACAGGGCCATGGTATGGATTTGGAACCAGGCCGCAGCAGCAGCAGAGCTGTAGCAGAGCTAAAAAGGAAGTAGAGGATCCTGTATATTGTAGTCTAGGGGCTGTGTCCATACCTTCAGCAGTAAGATCATACAGGCGCTCTTTATACCCAGAGAGGTCTGGGGGACACAGAGAAAGACACACACATATGGGTTAGTGGAACGTACACACAAAGAGGTTGGTGACACACACACACGAACACAAACACACACACATATTCTGGTGCACACCCACAGATGTCTCTCAAACCCACACACAAACCCGGATATTGCCCTGTTGACATCAGCTAAAAGTGACAGCCAGTCAGTCAGCCAGTCAGACACACTACTGAAGCTCAACAATACCAGTTTGAGTCACGCAGAACCAAAGGATAAGCCTTTGAAGAACCCTTTTCCGTTCCAGGTAGAACCCTGTTGAGATTCATGTAGAACCCATTACACAGAGGGTTCTACATGGAACCCAAAAGAGATCTAAAATGAGTTATCCTATGGACGGTTAAAGAACCCTTTTGGAACCCTTTTTTCTAATAGGCCAACTGTAAATTCCATGTCATCACATTTTTTTAAACTATGTAACCCTTTCAGTACACACACACACGCATATGCACTCACACATGCACACACACTCTCAGTGACCATTTTCTGATCATAACCTAGAGATTACCCAGGCAGGAGGAAGGGGGGATTAGATAACAGTATGCCTGGAAGCTAGTGATGCACCGATATGACATTTTTGGCCGATAACGATATCAGATATTTTCCTTGCCAAAAAAACCTGATACCGGTACCGATAACCGATATTTAAAATTTTAGCTGCGTTTTAAGCATTCTAGTACAGTTAAATAGTTAACACACACACATGGACGCAGCGGTCTAAGGCACTGCATCTCAGTGCAAGATGCGTCACTACAGTCCCTGGTTCGAATCCAGGCTGTATCACATCCTGCCGTGATTGGGAGTCCCATAGGGCGGCGCACAATTGGCCCAGCATCGTCCGGGTTTGGTCGGGGTAGGCTGTCATTGTAAATAAGAATTTGTTCTTAACTGACTTGCCTAGGTAAATAAAGGTTTTACACACACACACATACACACACACACACACACACACACACACACACACACACACACACACACACACACACACACACACACACACACACACACACACACACACATAGTTATTTTGTTGGCATGTCCCCATTACCAGTAAAACATAATCAAAACCTATTTCTTTCACTTACTTGCTGTGCTGTTTCATTGTTCATTTGTTCAGTCGTTTCATTCTCAACCAGGGTTTTTCATACTATAGAATGTCGTTTTGGTGCCGTGTCAAATAAGCTTGTTGACCAATTAGGACCTGAATATGACTGCACCTCACATAATAATTCAACGCGTTCATAAATGTTTTACATAGTTAATACACATTGATTACACTATCACTCGTATTTCATATGTCACAACGATTTATCGATACGTATGTTATGATGCTGGTAAAGTTGTCTTGCGCATCTACGGTGCTGGTCATAAAAAAAGCTAGCTGGCTCATTGATGCAAACAATGTTCTTTCCCAAAAACATAGCAAAACGACATAATCTGTTTCAGTAGCTATAGTTACCTAGCTAACTATATAGCTAGGTGTCATCATCTAAAATAACCCTAATTTATAAGACAGTTCTTATTTGATTAATGGTGGTCGGACCCATCTATGTAAAGCTAGCCACAATAAGGATAAGCCACAATAGTGGAATTTGCGGTTAGCCTTCAAAATAAAAGTATGACATTAACAGTGATGAAAGCTAGCTAGATACCAAGCTAAAGCTAGCTAGGTACCAGGCTAAAGCTAGCTAGGTACCAAGCTAAAGCTAACTAGGTACCAGGCTAAAGCAAGGGCAATGAATCCCATTATCTTGGCATTATTGGATTTCGCCTTCGAGTTGTCTCACTGAAATGTTCTTACTCTTTCAAATGACTGCTCGACTTGTTGACTGCTCGATCCACACAGCAGACAGATAGGAATGCTGCGTTGCACGTGTAGTGCAAACTTTTCCGGGCGTCATTACGTCATCTACCTACGTGATATAGGTATGCACGACAGCTTTGACTGGCCGATACCGATGTGGCCATTTTTAGCTAATATCGGCTGATTCTGATATGTTCACCGATATATTGTGCATCCCTACTGGAGACATAACTAGATCCCATGGTTTAACAGTGCGACAATCTGACTTTGTGCCCTAAATGTGAGTGAGAATGAATGAAACAAAATGGCGGCATATGCAACACTTGCACAGACAAATATATAGTTTACTATACTACTAGAAGAAGCAGCATGTGTGTTATAGTACACGCTAAGGAAATGACATAGTTGGGTGACAGGCTGGTGACAGGTGGGTTAAACCATGTGGAGGGTGAGGATAGGGGTGTGGTTTAGGGTTAGATACAGTATGTGGCGACAGACTATATTTAAGGCCTAAAACCTGTCAGTCTCAATTACCCCTCAACCCTTCCCCTCCTCTCCTCACCCAGTTTGTCATTGGAGGTGATGATGTCAGAGGGGGGAGGGCCTGGGTCGATGGCAGCCATGATGCCCAGAGGGTCCAGCTGTGCCACGTGGTGACCCCGAATCTACATGGGGGCAAGGGGCAAGTTCGAAAGAAGGGAAGGGACAAATTCAAATATGAAAAATAAACGAAACCACAAAAGATAGCAGAGGGGAGGAAAGAAAAATCAAAAAGAGGTGAAAGACGAAAATACATCCAGAAAGCAAGAGGAAAAAGAGAGTAAGATAAAGAATAAACAAAGGGAGAACAGAGGAAGAAGAAAGTAAGACAATCAATCAGAAAGGTTAAAAAAATGAGTAGCTTAATCAGAGTTGGCACACACACGGCAGCGAGGCGAGGCACACGTTTCTCACCAACTTTTTTCAAGCCCACCATTACTGGGGCCTCATCAAAGTCTACAACACTGATGTCCAGAGGGTCCAGCTTGGCTATGTGGTGCCCCCGCACCTAGACACATACAGTGCAATGACACTCAGTGTGTGTGTGTGTGTGTGTATAATATAAGGTGCATAAGTGTGTGTGTGTTCAGAGGAACCTCCTAAACACAGGTATTACACTCAGTGTGTCAGTGTGTGTGTGTGTACAGTACCTGGTATGCTCGTACAAGTGACTGTACAGCCAGATGGTCCTCCACCAGCTTCTCCACGTTAGGTTGCACCCCGACCATCGCCTGGGCGTTAGCCAATCCCAGAGCAGCACCACCCAGAGGAGGAGGGCTCTGATAGGCTGCGCCTGGTGGCGCCCCCGCGTTGGCATTCCGGAAGAAAATATCCCATGACTGCAGAGTGAGAGAGAGAGACAAAAGAGACAAAAGAACAGAAAGAAGGCTTGGTTAGAAAACCATCAATCCAGGTATGCCAGGTATTTACCAATAAATGACATGGTAAAATGGTAATTACACAGTAAAAACCTATGAATTACTTCTTTGGGATTAATTTAAAACCTAGCACCACTACAAGACACCATTTGGTACCAGGTAGTTACCAACTGCATTGCCTAATATTATCTATTGATCTTAGGTCGTCAAGCCAACGTTAAAGAGCAACTGACCCTAAAAAACAACTTATGTGGTATCGATATGAGTCAGAAACAAAAACTCAGCAAAAAAAGAAACCTGCAAGTTCCCGGACATTTCACCCTCCGATCCAACAGGTCCCAGACGTGCTCAATGGCATTGAGATCCGGGCTCTTCGCTGACCATGGCAGAACACTGACATTCCTGTCTTGCAGGAAATCACACACAGAACGAGCAGTATGACTGGTGGCATTGTCATGCTGGAGGGTCATGTCAGGATGAGCCTGCAGGAAGGGTAACACATGAGGGAGGAGGATGTCTTCCCTGTAACGCACAGCATTGAGATTGCCTGCAATGACAACAAGCTCAGTCCGGTGATGCTGTGACACACCACCCCAGACCATGAGGGACCCTCCCCCTCGATCCCGCTCCAGAGTACAGGCCTCGGTGTAACGCTCATTCCATCGATGATAAATGCGAATCCAACCATCTCCCCCGGTGAGACAAAATCGCAGTCCTGTCTGGTCCAATGACGGTGGGTTTGTGCCCATAGGCCACGTTGTTGCCGGTGATGTCTGGTGAGGACCTGCCTTACAACAGGCCTACAAGCCCTCAGTCTAGCCTCTCTCAGCCTATTGCGGACAGTCTGCGCACTGATGAAGGGATTGTGCATCCCTGGTGTAATTCAAGCAGTTGATGTTGCCATCCTGTACCTGTTCCGCAGGTGTGATGTTCGGATGTACCGATCCTGTGCAGGTGTTGTTACACGTGGTCTGCCACTGCGAGGATGATCAGCTGTCCGTCCTGTCTCCCTGTAGCACTGTCTTAGGCGTCTCACAGTAAACATTGCAATTTATTGCCCTGGCCACATCTGCAGTCCTCATGCCTCCTTGCAGCATGCCTAAAGCACGTTCACGCAGATGAGCAGGGACCCTGGGCATCTTTCTTTTGGTGTTTTTCAGAGTCAGTAGAAAGCCCTCTTTAGTGTCCTAAGTTTTCATAACTGTGACCCTTAATTGCCTACCGTCTGTAAGCTGTAAGTGTCTTAACGACCGTTCCACAAGTGCATGTTCATTAATTGTTTATGGTTCATTGAACAAGCATGGGAAACAGTGTTTAAACCCTTTACAATGAAGATCTGTGAAGTTATTTAGATTCTTATGAATTGTCTTTGAAAGACAGGGTCCTAAAAAAGGAACATTTATTTTTTTGCTGAGTTTATATTCTGTCAAATTTGACAACAAAGTAGAAATAGGATAATTTTGGTCATCAAGTCAGTCTCGTCCAAAACATTGTTTTGTAAGACTTCTGGTCGTGACTGCATCACAACACAAATGAAGGTTGGGTTTGTTTCTATCCTGCCCACAGCTGGCAGCACACAAGAAATCATCAATTTGGAAATCATCTTTGGATATCCATATTGGGCTAGTTAGGGACCTAAATTAAATAAATTACACAATATACATGGGACAATATGTTATAGCTCAGAATTTCAAGGACTTAAAAACCTTAAACGAACTATAAATTGTTGAAATGCATATGTAGAATAGTGGAAATTCACTTCCTCTGAGGAATACAGAGAATTAGTGTAGAGGGTCTATGCCCCTAATATACCGTGCCTTGCGAAAGTATTCGGCCCCCTTGAACTTTGTGACCTTTTGCCACATTTCAGGCTTCAAACATAAAGATATAAAACTGTATTTTTTTGTGAAGAATCAACAACAAGTGGGACACAATCATGAAGTGGAACGACATTTATTGGATATTTCAAACTTTTTTAACAAATCAAAAACTGAAAAATTGGGCGTGCAAAATTATTCAGCCCCTTTACTTTCAGTGCAGCAAACTCTCTCCAGAAGTTCAGTGAGGATCTCTGAATGATCCAATGTTGACCTAAATGACTAATGATGATAAATACAATCCACCTGTGTGTAATCAAGTCTCCGTATAAATGCACCTGCGCTGTGATAGTCTCAGAGGTCCGTTAAAAACGCAGAGAGCATCATGAAGAACAAGGAACACAGGAAATCAAAACGCACATTCTTGGATATAACCATGTTCTAAATTATAGCTCCACTTTGAACTATGTCCAACGAACAGAACAACAGTTTTTATGTAACAATAAATCCATATCACTTACAGTACAATGAAATATATAAAAATTCATAGGTCTTTATGAACTCCTGAAACAATCCAAACATGACAATTTAATTCACACAGTAACATTCATTTAGTCAATTCAAGTTTCATAAGTCTTCACCTCTCCTGGCTACAGTGACCCTTGGACTTCTGTCTCTTCATTGAGATTGCCAAAGATGGTCTGTCATTCTACCAATGCCATAAATTGTGATTGTCATCATTCTGGGCTTTGGCGCCAGCAAGTCGCTCGATGCATCTTCATCACTGGCCTTCATCATCGTTCACTGTCTTTATTTTTCCACTACACATTTACAAATATTGAAAGCATTTAAAATATTTACATAATGTTGTCTCATTTCCCTAACTAGCCCCAGAGATAGGCTATCGAAAGTCAAACCAACTTTGCCACGGTCGCACACCAGCTAGCTGAAGCTAATTGGCTAAATAATTTAGCTAACTCTGCCACCTGCGAGCACACACAAGAGACACCCATATCAAACCACACCCCAAAACCAACTCACGTTTGAATTCAGTCATGGTTAGCATTTCCTAATGAACCAAATCTAAAATGAGGCCAAAGGAGGAAGTGCAATTGCCCTTTAAACTAATTTAGCACAAGGGGAGAAAACAGAAATGCACTAAATGAATATTGTTTCTTTTGGATGTGACCCATACCATATCAGTCACAGTGAGTGCTTTTGAATAAGTTTTGCAAAATTTGCATTTTAATCTGATCAAAACGCTATCATTGAGCCAAAAACTACTCTACAATATACAAATCTTGATGTTCAATAACATGCAGTTACATGTTCATTCAAACTGTCACACCAGCCTTCGCTTTGGCTCCCCCTCCTGCCCAGCTCAGGCGTTTGGCATCGCCGGCCTTCTAGCTTCTGCCGAACCTGGTGCTCCCCTATATCACTGTATATAAACTCCCTCTGTCATTTGTCTTTGTTGGTGATGTCGAAAACAAAGGAGCCAGCGAGGTGGTATAAATGGAGTCCTTAGAGAAAGAGAGAACAAGATGATTGGCAGGGTAGCCTAGTGGTTAGAGCGTTGGACTAGTAACCGGAAGGTTGCAAGTTCAAATCCCCGAGCTGACAAGGTACAAATCTGTCGTTCTGCCCTTGAACAGGCAGTTAACCCACTGTTCCTAGGCTGTCATTGAAAATAAGAATTTGTTCTTAACTGACCTGCCTAGTTAAATAATAAAATTTAAAAAAAGGAGTAGTGCAATATTTTCTGAAGGAGACATTGACTTGGAAATAGAGAGGGATGAGGTCTAAGAGAGAGAGGGAAGAAGAGGGTTGGATAAAAATGGTGGAACAAAGGGAGATGGTTTGTTGAAGAAGAATGGTAGAAAGTGTAAGCAGATGGAGCTGAAGACAGAAGGAGAAATGGAAGTACATGAGGGTGAAGTCTCGGAGGTGGGAGGTGTGGTGAAGTTCTCGGAGACCGAGGAATGAACAGAGGATCAGGAAAAAGATGAGTCTGTGACAGTAGGAGTGAAGTTTATGGAAAAAGTGATCCATTTGTGGATCAGTGGTGGGTGAAAAAAAAATAGTTGAGTGTGGAATCGATGAGGGTAACCAGAAGTGGTCTAGTGATAATTGTTTGTGTTTCTGTTGGTCAAAGGGAGAAGGCGCTCAGAGTAAAACCAATTGGGGCAAGCAAAGTGAATTGTTTCGCTCTCAAGAAAAGAGCACCAATGAAAGGAGTGATAACCGGGGTAGCAGTAGATATAAACGTTGACCAGCTGAGGGGAAAGATTCCCGGTGTATGTGATGCTCGTCATTTGATGCGACGGAGACAGGGTGGCGAGAGTGGGGAAACAGAACAGTCATTGTCTGTTCTTTTGAGTTTTGAAGTTGAGTCCTTACTCGACAAAGTGAAGTTAGGATATATAAGTCATCCTGTATGAGCGTATGTGCTGAATACATTACGTTGTTACAGGTGTCAAGCTTATGGGCATATGGCAGCAGTGTGTAGGAGGGAGGTTCCTAGGTGTGAGAAGTGTGCAGAAGGGCATGAGACAAAGGAATGTGTAGCATTGGGGAAAGTAGTGGTATGTGTTAATTGTAGGGGTGCACATGGGGCTGAGGATCAGAAATGTCTCGTGCGAGAAGGGCAGGTTGAGGTTTCCAGGGTTAGAGTAGAGCAGAATTTGTCATATACTGAGGCAGTGAAGAAAGTAGAGGAAGATTGGTTAAGGGGGAGGAGTGGTGAGAGTAGTAGAGATATACCAGTACAGAGGGACAGGCCAAAAAGTGATATACTTTTCATTAAGATTGGATTTTTAGCATTTATCGTAATGGTTATCAACTGTACTGCAGGGTTGGAACGGATGTCGCAGAATGGAGGTTGTGGCGGCAGCTGCAGAATGGCATTTTGGGAGACTTTACATCAGAAGAGTAACAGGGTGTGTTCAGTGGTGATGTCCCATCCTTTCAGGATGATGACATGAGGTGGGAATAAATACATATAATTAGTGGAGTTAATTTGATTTTATATAATTTATAATTATAAAATAGTGAGTGTAGTATTAGACGGTAGGGTGTTTATTTATTACATTGGTATTTTTCAAGCAAAGTATAAGGGAGTTGTACTCCAGTCCAGTAGGTGGTGGTAATGCAACAACTGGGATGTCAACCGTCGTTAAACCTCATAGAAGTAGAAGAAGTCTTTGTCGGTCATTGTAAATGTTTCTTTTATTTCTTTTATACTATTTCCTGAGTGGTTTATTATTATGTACTTAGGGTTTCGTCCTGCTTTTAGATATACACTGCTCAAAAAAATAAAGGGAACACTAAAATAACACAATGTAACTCCAAGTCAATCACACTTCTGTGAAATCAAATGTTTTCTGTTGTGGTTCGGGTTCATATACACTGCTCAAAAAAATAAAGGGAACACTAAAATAACACATCCTAGACCTGAATTAATTAAATATTCTTATGAAATACTTTTCTTTACATAGTTGAATGTGCTGACAACAAAATCACACAAAGATTATCAATGGAAATCAAATTTATCAACCCATGGAGGTCTGGATTTGGAGTGACACTCAAAATTAAAGTGGAAAACCACACTACAGGCTGATCCAACTTTGATGTAATGTCCTTAAAACAAGTCCAAATGAGGCTCAGTAGTGTGTGTGTGGCCTCCACGTGCCTGTATGACCTCCCTACAATGCCTGGGCATGCTCCTGATGAGGTGGCGGATGGTCTCCTGAGGGATCTCCTCCCAGACCTGGACTAAAGCATCCGCCAACTCCTGGACAGTCTGTGGTGCAACGTGGCGTTGGTGGATGGAGCGAGACATGATGTCCCAGATGTGCTCAATTGGATTCAGGTCTGGGGAACGGGCGGGCCAGTCCATAGCGTCAATGCCTTCCTCTTGCAGGAACTGCTGACACACTCCAGCCACATGAGGTCTAGCATTGTCTAGCATTAGGAGGAACCCAGGGCCAACCGCACCAGCATATGGTCTCACAAGGGGTCTGAGGATATCATCTCGGTACCTAATGGCAGTCAGGCTACCTCTGGCGAGCACATGGAGGGCTGTGCGGCCCCCCAAAGAAATGCCACCCCACACCATGACTGACCCACCACCAAACCGGTCATGCTGGAGGATGTTACAGGCAGCAGAACGTTCTCCACGGCGTCTCCAGACTCTGTCACGTCTGTCATGTGCTCAGTGTGAACCTGCTTTCATCTGTGAAGAGCACAGGGCGCCAGTGGCGAATTTGCCAAATTTGGGGTTCTCTGGCAAATGCTAAACATCCTGCACGGTGTTGGGCTGTAAGCACAACCCCCACCTGTGGACGTCGGGCCCTCATACCACCCTCATGGAGTCTGTTTCTGACCGTTTGAGCAGACACATGCACATTTGTGGCATGCTGGAGGTCATTTTGCAGGGCTCTGGCAGTGCTCCTCCTGCTCCTCCTTGCACAAAGGCGGAGGTAGCGGTCCTGCTGCTGGGTTGTTGCCCTCCTACGGCCTCCTCCACGTCTACTGATGTACTGGCCTGTCTCCTGGTAGTGCCTCCATGCTCTGGACACTACGCTGACAGACACAGCAAACCTTCTTGCCACAGCTCGCATTGATGTACCATCCTGGATGAGCTGCACTACCTGAGCCACTTGTGTGGGTTGTAGACTCCGTCTCATGCTCCCACTAGAGTGACAGCACCGCCAGCATTCAAAAGTGACCTAAACATCAGCCAGGAAGCATAGGAACTGAGAAGTGGTCTGTGGTTGCCACCTGCAGAACCACTCCTTTATTGGGGGTGTCTTGCTAATTGCCTATAATTTCCACCCGTTGTCTATTCCATTTGCACAACAGCATGTGAAATGTATTGTCAATCAGTGTTGCTTCCTAAGTGGACAGTTTGATTTCACAGAAGTGCTCCGGACCATACGCCAGTTGCAGGCTACACCACCACCACCTTCTCAGCCCCCAAGGTTGTTCCAGCCACGATCTACATCACCCGGTCTTGATCAGCAACATCCACCAAGGTGGCTTTGGTGATCTCGGGGCTGACAGCCTGGGCTCTGGAGTGGGTGTATGCCGTCTGGGAGAGGGGCGCTCCAGAAGTGCAGTCCTATGAGTGCTTGACCTAACTATTCTGTGCAGTTTTCGACCACCCTACAGAGGGTGGTCTTCAGCACCAGCACCAGCACCGGGCACTACCAATACAGGCTAATGCCCTACGCCTGACAAATGCACCCTCAGTGTTTCAGTCCTTCATTAACGAGGTGTCTAGAGACATGTTGGGTCGCTGTATAGTGGTATACATAGATAACATCTTGGTTTACTCCACTACATGCGAGCAACATGTCTCTCATGTCAGGTCCGTTTTGGATAGGCTGATAGGTCATACACCAAGGCGGAGAAGTGCCTATTCTTCCAGCAGGCGGTCTCCTTTCTGGGCTATCAGATATCCATCGTGGAAGTGGAGATGGAAGAGCAGAGGGTCAGTGCAGTACGGTCGTGGCCTGTTCCATCCAACATAAAGGCGGTGCAGAGCTTCCTAGGTTTTGCCAACTATTCCAGGCACTTCATTAGGGGTATCAGCACAGTGGTGGCCCCTCTCACCCCCCTCTTGATAGGTAGGTCCTAGACAGCTGCGCTGGACTGAGGAGGCCAACGAAGCCTTCTGTGCGCTCAAGGAACATTTTACAAACTCACCTGTTCTGGCTCATCCTGACCCATCTTTTCCCTTCATCGTGGAGGTGGACACCTCAGAGGTTGGAGTAGCGGCTATTCTCTCCCAACGCACTGGATCGCAGCCTAAACTCTATCCATGCGCCTTCTACTCACGGAAGCTGTCTCCTACGGAGCGGAATTACGACCTGGGGGATCGTGAGTTGCTGGCTGTCAAGAAGGCGCTGGAAAACTTGGTGGCAACTGGCTGGAGGGTGTTCAACACCCATTCCTTGTTAAGACGTACCACCGGAACCTAGAGTATATTCGAGCAGCGAAGAGGCTGAACCCGCGTCAGGCCAGGTGAGCCCTATACTTCTCCAGGTTTGACTTTACCCTCTCCTACCAGTCGGGATCTAAGAACGTCAAGGCCGATGCGTTGTCCGGAGTGCAAGACAGAGGATCAGAGGGAGAAATTGACACCCATTATTCCCCTGTCCCGCATTGTGGGTCCTGTCATGGAGCCCTCACCTGTCCACTGTCCCGAGAGGAATATCTACGTGCCCTCGGATGTGCAGGACCATCTCCTCGCCTGGGAACATGCAGCACCTGTGTCGGGGCACCCGGGTATAGCCCATACAATCAACTGTCTCTCCACCAAGTACTGGTGGCCCACCTTAGCCCAGGACATCCGGGTTTACTTCCTTGCTCCACCTGCACACAGAGAAAGACACAGGAGACAACTTCCCTATGGAAAACTCCACCCGCTGTCCGTTCCACAATGATCCTGATCCCATCTCTCCATGGTCTATGTCACAGACCTTCCCCCCTCAGAAGGGCACATCACCATCCTGGTCGTTGTGGACCAGTTTTCCGAAGCCTGTCGTTTGATTCCTCCGCCTGGTCTCCCTACGGCCATGCAGACTGTGGTGTCTTCTGACACTACGGGATCCCAGAGAACATTGTGTCTGACCGTGATCCTCAGTTCACCTCCCATGTCTGGAAGCCCTTCATGGAATGACTAGGTGTCATGGTCAGGCTCACCTCCTGGTATTGTCCCCAATCAAATGGGCAGGTGGAAAGGATAAATCAGGAACTGGGTAGGTACCGGGCCTGGCACCGGAGTCAGATCGAGACTCATGCGGTGTATAATTGGTTCCAGTGTGCCGAGGAGGTATGGAACACAGCGCACACCATACTTCAGCGCGTCGTCCTCCAGAAGACCCGCTTTGTCCCGCTTTTAGATATATAGTGCTTTAATAAGTTCAGTAGTTCTAAACCTGCGACTACCTCCTGCCTACTCCTCTCTACACTTGTGACAAATACTTTGCAATAACATGAACAGTAACATTAAGTGAACAGTAGTTTCTAGGGCTTGGTTTTTCGGTCAGTAAGCCATGTTAAGCATTGGTTGAACAGAGCAGGAGCCTGAGAATGCTTCAAAAGCCAGGATTCTTTAGCTGGCTAAATACTAGGACATACAGTAACACACACCATTTCATAATCAGGGTTCTGGGATAAACTAGAACAAACTGTTAGAACAGCTGTATCACACACACAGTCAAACACATAGGATGTATGCAGGCACGTACGCACACACACATACAAATTATGAAAAATAATGGCAAATGCAATTTGATTGGAATTGATTTGACATGCATGTAGGAATGTACAACCACACACGCACATATACACAAATACATGTAAATACACGGACAGACAGACAGACGGACAGACGGACAGACGGGACAGACAGGACAGACAGACAATGACACACACAGGTATTGAGTTGGTTCATTGGTGAGGCTTCCAGGCTCTGACTCGGCATATTGAGTAAGACTGGGTCAACCATGTGGTCAACGACACACATGCGCGCACACACACACACACACACACACACACACACACACACACACACACACACACACACACACACACACACACACACACACACACACACACACACACACACACACACACACACACACACACACACACACACACACACACACACACGTGTGTAACTGTTTCTAACCTGGGAGAAGTCTAATGAGCTTACAGGCTTTAAAGATTAGGCAGTTGTCACTGGAATACCACAGAGAAACTACAACGACTGCTAAACTTCAATGCAAATGTATGTATGTGTGTGGAAGGGGCTTGTGTGTACATGCATGCGTATGCACATCTGCATATGCCCCTATAGACCACACAATATTGCAACTCTCCGCACACACACACACACACACACACAAACACACACACACACACACACATAATCAGCCACTAAATCAAATGTGATTGGCCGCGTACACATTTGTGCAGATGTTATCACGGTTGTAGCGAAGTGCTTGTGTTCCTAGCTCCAACAGTGCAGTAATACCTGACAATACACACAAATCCCAAAAAATAAGTCCATTGTCTTTTGACAGCTACGTCATTCTAACACAACACGTAAACCATAAACCACCATAAACTAATGTTCCTAATCAGAAACCGTCTTCTCTGGCCTCCTGACACTGAGAATAAATAACAACCTCACAAAACACATGGAACAAATCTGTTCTGGAATGACATCCTATTCACATATTCACAAGCTTGTTTTATTTATATTTTTTATTTGACCTTTTAATAAACTAGGCAAGTCAGTTAAGAACAAATTCTTATTTACAATGACGGTCTACCCCGTCCAAACCCTAACCCGGACGATCCTGGGCCAATTGTGCGCCCCCCTATGGGACTCCCAATCACGGCCGGTTGTGATACAGCCTGGAATCAAACCAGGGTCTGTATAGTGACGCCTCTAGCCCTGAGATGCAGTGCCTTAGACTGCTGTGCCACTCTGGATTTGTTAAGTCAACTTGTCTATAATTAGATACTATACATGCAGCTTCTCTTCTGTCATTACTTGTTGCCCTAGTAGACTAAATAAACACTTGCTCACCAGAAAATATGTCACACATCGATAGAATGCTTCAATCTTATTTGACATTGGTAAAGTTCTCTTTCATCGACTTCTCTCGAGCAGCAAATACATTTAGGGACAGGTGAGAAAATGCAATAACAAAACAAAACGGGAAAGATTTCCCATGCAAATTTTCAGTTTGAATATCAAAACATCATCAGCATACAAACTTATTTTATGATGAATGTCACCAATGAGCAGACCCTGTATAGCAGGTGTTACTCTGCTCCATAGCGAGCGCAAATAGGAGAGGGGACAAAGAACATCTCTGTCTGGTACCTCTGTGTGTGGTGTAGCTTTTTGACCTTAGCCCATTAGTAAGGACAGTAGACTGAGGATTTCATAAAGTTGTCACCTAGACCAAATTTAGTTAGAGCAAAGAATAGGTAGGACCACTCCACACGGTCAAATGCTTTTTCAGCATCTTGGGAGAGCACAAGACCATCCACAGCACAGGTTGGTAGGCTTGAATTACATTAAGAAGCCGCCTGACATTATTACATGAGTTACGGTCCTTAATGAAGCCAGTGTGGTCTCATTTCACAATTACTGGCAATAAGTCCTCGAGTCATGTGGGAAGGATTTTAAAAAGCCATTTTCTATCCACGTTCAGAAGAGCAATAGGTTTGTATGATGAACAAGACTCTGGGCATTTTCCCTTTTTGAGAATAAGTGATACGTTAGCTTCCCTCAGTGTTTGAGGGATGCAGTCATTTGAAAATGAGTGGTCAAACATATTAAGCAATGGCTCAAGGATCAGGCCATGGAATTCTTATAGAACCTGTCTGGTCCTGGGACCCTACCATTTTGCCGTTTCTCAATTGCTGTCACGTTCTGACCTTTATTTCTTTTGTTTTGTCGTTATTTAGTATGTTCAGGGCGTGAGTTGGGGTGGGCAGTCTGTTTGTTTTTCTATGATTTTGGGATTTCTATGTTTCGGGCTCGTATGGTTCTCAATCAGAGGCAGGTGTCATTAGTTGTCTCTGATTGAGAATCATACTTAGGTAGCCTGGGTTTCACTGTTGGTTTGTGGGTGATTGTCTATGTTAGTTGCTTGTGTCAGCACAGTTCTCATTATAGCTTCACGGTCGTTATTCGTTTATTGTTTTGTATAGTTTGTATTCAGTGTTCAGTGCTTTCTTTAATTAAAAAATCATCATGAACACATACCACGCTGCATTTTGGTCCGCTCCTTACGACGATCGTGACAATTGCTAAAAAATTATCTCTTCCTTGGTAATAGGGGCATTAACGAGAGACCTCTGACCTCTCAACTATTTCAAAAGAACAATCTTAGAAAATAAGTCCTCCATTAGTTTGGGTCCATCATTTGTCACTTCTGAGGCATAAATATTTGCATAAAATGTCTTAAATTGCTCATTTATCCATTTATTTTCATATAAATGGTTGCCATCAGAATCAGTAATAGTAGCAATTGACTGAGAGTCTGCTCTCTTTTTAGTACACCAAATATTTTCCCTGTTTATCACCATGTTCATAAAGCTTTTGCCTGACAAATCTAATTTTCTTTTTAGCATCCTGTGTTAGGAGAGAGTTCAATGTTGATCTAAAGACAGATATTTCCTTTAATATGGCAGGAGTGGAAATGTTTATGTAGTCTTCTCTTTAGTTGCCAATTCACCATCTAATGTTTTTTTTTTGCTTTTCATGTTATTTCCAACTCTTAGTGGCTGCGTATGACATTATCAGACCCCTGGGGTACCCTTTACAGATTTCTCAAAAGAGCAAGTGGTTATCTGTTGATTGAGAGTTAATAGAAAAAAAATGCTGTAATAAAATGTGATGTAAATGTATGGTCTTTAAGAATGGTTGTATTCAATCTACAATGCCTTGATGGATTAAGTGACCCTTTGAGTTTTATGTCCAGGATCACCTCAGATCAGAAATGACTATGCTTCCTAGCAGATAAAACAGTCTGCAAAGACGTCCTGGGCATAAAACAGTCATCTATTCTAGTCTGACATCCATGAGGTGCAGAGTAAAAGGTGAACTCTCCGTTGGAGGGATGAAAGGTTCTCCAGACATCAGCATACCCCAGATCATCACAAATAGCTTTAAGCAACCTAGCTTGAAGAGAGGGTGAAGCTATGCTGCTGGGAAACTTGTCAATAAGTGGGTTCAAAAACAATTAAAATCCGATCCAATCACAGCAGTGACTGAGTTTAATTCTGAGAAGTCTAGAAATACCTTAGTGAGGAAATCAGGTGGGTGGGCAGAGGGGAAGTAAATATTCATCATGGGAATTTCCTTCCCTTGTAAAGTACCTTAAATTATGACAAAACAACCAAATGTATTTTTCACACAATTCAACACCTTAAGTGGGAGGTTCTTTTTTCATAAGAATTGCCACACCTCTACTTCTGGATGTAAACTGAGAAAAACACTTGACCAAACCCCCCTCGTTGCAATTTCAGATGCTCCTTATCATCCAAATGAGTTTCTTGCAACAGAGCAATATCAATAATTAATTTGTACATTTTTTCATTTTAATGGGGTTATGGCTCCCTCTAATGTTCCATGTACATAAACGCAGTCTGTTACCTGCCATTGCACTTTGACAAACCAATATGCAGGCTGAATCCTTCTGAAAAGACCTTTCCCCATCCCTTTAGTAATGTTATCAGTCATCTTTTGAATCACCAGATCCACAATTGTGTTAGCTATGCTAATGAGCTCTCTGAAATGCTGTGTTTTCTCTACGGCGTCATTTTATCCCCCCTGACGTGGAAAGATATCTTTCAAAACGTTTATTTATATTACAAAGAACTGCATAACTGTTTCTAATGCTCTCCAATTTCTGGAGGACCAAGTTTTGAAATCAGTGGAATGCCCGGTGGAAGCAGAGTATGATAGCTAAGGAGATGGATACAATTCTGGAATTTGAATGCAAATAATGCGGAGCGAGTCAAAAAGAGAACACATAGAAGAAGACTGTTATTTAAAACACCTGTCTCCGGATTATATCTTCGAACTAAGGGCAACCATGGCATCTGTGAAAGAGAGGGAGAAGAATTCATCCATGTATCCACGGGTAAGAAAGTCTATAAGCTATATTTTCATATATTGTACACTTCTAATTTTGTCAGAAAGTTGTTCTCGTTGTACTGTTAGCTAGCTAGCTAACATTAGCTGACTGACTTGCTAGCTAACGTTACGTGTATGATCTGTGTAGTAATACTATTCATATCTCTGAGCCATTTGCATGGCGAGTTATTGCCTAATGTTAGCTAGCTAGCTAATGTTGAACTTAGCTAGTTGGTTAGTTTTAGCTACCAGCAGATTCATACAGGGTAGTAACGTTATGAGTTGGGATTATGGTTCATTGTTTAGCTAGCTGCATGTCTAAACAAAAAGTCCACTATGCAAGTAACAATTTCACTGTACCGTTTACATCTTCTGTATCCTGTGTATGTGACAAATAAACAGACATGGTAATGTGAAGAACAACATGACCTGCACCAAAGTCAAATTAGGATATAACGTTAGGCCAACGAGACAGTTTCCAAGTTCTAAAATGTTCTGGTAGAATAACCTGCATTTATTTCGTCACACTCACAACCATAAGCAATTTTCTGTCATTAGCTCGCTGATGATCTTGTTGTGAGTTCATTTTCCTGCAATAACAAATACAAATGAGCTATATGATATGGTCATTATTTGTTTAGCACACTACCGTATTCACTCTGTACTCACATGGCCTCAAATTTGAATAATTAAAGAGATGGGTGGGACTAAGGCTTAAGAGCTCCAGAGTGGCGCAGTGGTCTAAGGAACTGCATCTTAGTGCAAGAGGTGTCACCACAGTCCCTGGTTCGATTCCAGGCTGTATAACATCTGGCCGTGATTGGGAGTCCCATAGGGCGGTGCACAATTGGCCCAGCGTCGTCTGAGTTTGGCCAGGTAGGCCATTGTAAATAATAATTTGTTCTTAACTGACTTGCCTAGTTAAAAAATGGTTCAATTAAAAATTAAAAAAGAGGATGTGAATGATGCTGAATGGGTGTAGACAAAGAAGTGCTCTCTAGTAGGTGAAGTAAAACATTCAAGGGCCATTTTCCAAAAGTGGAATTGCAAATTTATCAAAGCAGAATTACTTTTCCATTGTTCCTCAACTGTAGCGTATGATATACCATTTTCTAGTCTTTAATTTTATCCCATGTAAAAAACACCTAACAATCACCACACAAAACATCTTTCCCAAACATTAGGCTGTTCTGGCCTTCCCTTCTCCTTATTTTCAACTCTCGATTTCACAGCTTTTCTCTTATGGAATTAAACTCGTGCATTGTCTTTTTTGCCTCAGTGGATCAAACTTTTCTGTCCAAACTCCCAAAAGCATATGGCAATTGTTGTGTATTTGGCGTGTGTACAGTTATGGCCCTAAAGCTTAGGCTTACGCACCAACGTCAGATATTTATTTTTAAAGAAAAACCTAAATACCTAAAAAAAAATATATAAAAAAAACTAAAAGCCTATAGATATTAATTGCACAAGAATGATACATTTATGGATTTTTAATGCATTGTTTTCTCTTTATTCAAAACCGCCCACACAGTATTTCTTGACCCTAAACCCGCTCACCACGCGGATATAACCGCAGGTATTGCGAGTTATGAGTCAACCAACGCATCACTAGTGTGTATGCGCTCATGTGTGTTTGCCCTGAGCAAAGGTTATTGATCGTGGTGTTTGCATAACTCTTGTCCCACTGTGTTCTGAACAGGCCATAGTCCTGGGAAACAACTCCACGCACGCACGCACACACACACACACACACACACACACACACACACAGACACACAGACACACACACACAGACACACAGACACACAGACACACAGACACACAGACACACGCACACACGCGCACAGACACAGACGCGCACGCGCACACACACACAGACACACACGCACACACACGCACGCGCACACGCACACACACGCACAGACACACACGCACAGACACACACGCACAGACACACACGCACAGACACACACACAGACACACACACAGACACAGACACACACACACAGACACAGACACACACACACACACACACACACACAGACACACACACAGACACACACAGACACACACACACACAGTCTCCTACCTTGTGTACACTCCTAGGGTTCTCCAGCCACGCGTAGTACATCTCTTCCACATAATTAGAACTAGTCCCATTCAGAAAAGGCTCGGCGGACACCGACGCAGTGTAACTCCTCATTGGCTGAAACGTCCTCAAAGCCCCTCCCACAGCTGCCAACCTGGCCTGTGATTGGCTCTTGGCTGTCTGGGGGGCCGCGATAGGCCGTAGCCTAACAACCGTAGTCCTTATGCGGTGCATGGTAGCCTATTAGCAGTGGCTCCTCTCGTTAATCCTGGAAGTAGATCAAAAACACCTGTCGCCAGGAAACGCCAGGATTAGGAGGAAGTTATCCTCTAGATGCTGATTTCAATTCAGTTGGGTGCTTCCCTCCTGAGATTAAGATTGAGATTGGAGGATGGGCAGCTGATCCTGGATCTGGGGCCTACAGGAAACTTCTTCCAGGAGCACGGGACACACAGAGTACAGGGTGTCCTCTCTCTACTGCTTCTTTCTTTTACTCTCTCTCTCACTCGTTGTCTCAGGGGGGTTTTGGTCCAGTCCTGTAAATCGTTATTACTCAGGCTGTGTAGAGAGAGATTACATAATCAGACAGACACACGGTCATACTTCCCAGTTCCCACTGACCCAGCCTGTGCTGTGTGCACATGTAACACATTTATGAAATAGGCTGGATCATATATCGTTATTTATGTATTTAGACCAGGCTGCCTAAATGGCAAATAAGAGTCTGCTAAAAAAATGACCGTAGTCACATTCACACTTACAGCCATACACTCCTCCACGTATACACACACACACACACACACACACTAGAGGTCGACCGATTAATCGGAATGGCCGATTTCAAGTTTTCATAACAATCGGAAATTGTTATGAAAATCTGTATTTTTGGAGGCCGATTCTTTTTTTATATATATATAATTTTTATTTGACCTTTATTTAACTAGGCAAGTCAGTTAAGAACAAATTCTTATTTTCAATGACGACCTAGGAACAGTGGGTGTTCAGGGGCAGAACGACAGTGAATGCAGTAAGCTAAGGTAAGATTTGTGCCTTGTCAGCTCGGGGGATCCAATTATGCAACCGTACAGTTAACTAGTCCAACGCAATAACGACCTGCCTCTCTCTCGTTGCACTCCACAAGGAGACTGCCTGTTACGCGAATGCAGTAAGCCAAGGTAAGTTGCTAGCTAGCATTAAACTTATCTCAGAAAAAACAATCAATCATAATCGCTAGTTAACTACACATCTCGGTGCTCGAGAGCTCCAGTGCACCATCACGGTCCGGTCTATCCGGTGCCACCTCCACGCACCAGCCCTCCGGTGGCAGCCCCCCGCACCAGGCTGTCTCTCTGTCTCCTCCCTACAGAGTCTCCCGTCTGTTCTGAGCTGCCAGTGTCTCCCGTCTGTCCTGAGCGGCCAGAGTCTCCCGTCTGTCCTGAGCTGCCAGAGTCGCCTGTCACGCCGGGGCTGACCGGATCGCCCTTCACTCCAGAGCTGCCGGAGTCTCCTGCCTGTCCGGTGCTGCCAGAATCTCCCATCCATTCGGGACCCGTGGCTTGGGCCCCCAGTCCGAGGTCGGCGGCGAGGGTCGCCACATTAAAGAGGCCACGGAGGCGGGTAAAGAGGCTGAGAAGGACTATGGTGGAGTGGGGTCCACGTCCTGCGCCAGAGCCGCCCCCGCGGACAGACACCCACCCAGACCCTCCCCTATAGGTTTAGGTTTTGCGGCCGGAGTCCGCACCTTTGGGGGGGGGGGGGTACTGTCACGTTCTGACCTTAGTTCTTTTATTATGTCTTTGTTTTAGTATGGTTGGGTGGGTTGTCTATGTTCGTTTTTCTATGTTGTGTTTTGCATTTGGCCTGGTATGTTTCTCAATCAGAGGCAGGTGTCGTTAGTTGTCTCTGATTGAGAATCATTCTTAGGTAGCCTTTTCCCACCTGTGTTTCGTGGGTGATTGTTTTCTGTCTTTGTGTATGTCACCAGACAGGACTGTTTCGTATCATTCTCGTTGTTATTTTTGTTTTAGTATTCTGAGTTGAGAATGAATATCGTCATGAACATGTACCACGCTGCGCTTTGATCCGATCCTTGCAACTCCTCGTCAGAAGAAGAGGATGAGCGTTACAGGAAGCTTCAAAAGGAGGGTGGTGCTTGGAATCATTGTTCTTCCTCTGTCAATCATGGTTACCTGCAAGGAAACACGTGCAGTCATCATTGCTTTGCGCAAAAAGGGCTTCACAGGCAAGAATATTGCTGCCAGTAAGATTGCACCTAAATCAACCATTTATCGGATAATCAAGAACTTCAAGTCAAGCGGTTCAATTGTTGTGAAGAAGGATTCAGGGCGCCCAAGAAAGTCCAGCGAGCTCCTATAGTTGATTCAGCTGCAGGATCGGGGCACCACCAGCACAGAGCTTGCTCAGGAATGGCAGCAGGCAGGTGTGAGTGCATCTGCACACACAGTGCGGCGAAGACTTTTGGAGGATGGCCTGGTGTCAAGAAGGGCAGCAAGGAAGCCACTTCTCTCCAGGAAAAACATCAGGGACAGACTGATATTTTTCAAAAGGTACAGGGATTGGACTGCTGAGGACTGGGGTAAAGTCATTTCCTCTGATGAATCCCCTTTCCGATTGTTTGGGGCATCAGGAAAAATGCTTGTCTGGAGAAGACAAGGTGAGCGCTACCATCAGTCCTGTGTCATGCCAACACTAAAGCATCCTGTGGCCATTCCTGTGGGGTTGCTTCTCAGCCAAGGGAGTGGACTCACTCACAATTTTGCCTAAGAACACAAAGAATGGTACCAACACATCCTCCGAGAGCAACTTCTCCAAACCATCCAGGAACAGTTTGGTGACAAACAATGCCTTTTCCAGCATGATGGAGCACCTTGCCATAAGGCAAAAGTGATAACTAAGTGGCTCGGGGAACAAAACATCAATATTTTGGGTCCATGGCCAGGAAACTCCCCAGACCTTAATCCCATTGAGAACTTGTGGTCAATCATCAAGAGGCGGGTGGACAAACAAAACCCCATAAATTCTGACAAACTCCAAGCATTGAATATGCAAGAATGGGCTGCCATCAGTCAGGATGTGGCCCAGAAGTTAATTGACAGCATGCCAGGGCGGATTGCAGAGGTCTTGAAAAATAAGGGTCAACACTAACTATTGACTCTTTGCATCAACTTCACGTAATTGTCAATAAAAGCCCTTTACACTTATGAAATGCTTGTAATTATACTTCAGTATTCCACAGTAACATCTGACAAAAATATCTCAAGACACTGAAGCAGTGGCGTGTAGTTATGGATGACAATTAAGCCTTTCAAATGATAAAACTATTTATCCTTCATCTTTCTGTGTTCTCATAATTTTCCTTCAATTATCTGAATCTATATCTCACCGGACAAATCATCAGAGTGAAGGAAACAGTGTCCTTCTGTCTCAGTATGTGTAGTGCATGTATCTCATGTATCTCTCTGCTGTCTGGACAAAGAGTATGACATGTTGCCGACATAGCATTTGATTGATGCTGGCATGCGTTTGGCGTCCCTTTGATAAAACAATTATAACAATTTGGCAAATAATTTGCCAAACAGCATTGAGCTGATCTCAACTGTGGGTAGTCCTGGCGCAGCAAAGCCACCCCCCCAAGGGAGGCCAGGTTGGATTTGGCTTCATACCAATCAAATTACATCAAAAGCAAATGTAAATGTCCGAAAAACGTGCCTGTTTCTGGTCTACTTGTGTTGTTGTACTGCAGTAGCTAGCTAGCTAAAATCGGCCCTTTCCTAAGTCATGGATGGATAGGGGGATGTGGACTTCTGGTTTTGACTTAATTCTCCGTACAGGCCAATGGTTATAATGGTGTGAGACAATTGAAGTTCAATGTGTAGCCTAGATGTTGCCTAGGAGGCTCACGTTAACTAGCTAGCTAACTTAGCTGGTTCATTGTTGCCCATGTGAGGAAGTTAAAGCCGATTTACAGTGCGCTTGATCCAGCAATGCGGTCCAGAGAATCCGTACGGAGGGTGTGACACAATTGCAGAGCCTCCAGAGGCTTGCGGAGGCCAAATCAAGCTCGGTGCACCTCCCAAATGTTGAAACAATGCAGAGGGATTCGTATAGTTCCGCATTGGCATGATTGGTTGACTGTAGGTGGGGGCGGTCTGTCCTGTATAAACACAAACTCACTTCCTTGACAACTTCCTTCACAACAGCTCTGCTCTGCAAGAAGTATGAATGCCCTGACTTCTGCAGAGGCTGCATTGCAATAAATGCTGTATGGCCAATACAGAATCCGGAATGACCATAAATCGACTTTTATGCCCAATGTCCACCAGATGTATATGCATTATGTCTTGCCCACATTTTCCGTACTTAACTCACATGTGCTTTGCTTTTCAACTAGCTAAAAGGGGACAGAGTAGCGCAGAGGTCTAAGGCACGGCATCACAGTGCTAGAGGCGTCACTACAGACCCGGGTTTGATCCCGGGCTGTATCACAACCGGCCGGGATCGGGAGTCCCATAGGGCGGGGCACAGTTGGCCCAGTGTCATCCAGGTTAAGGGAGGGTTTGATCCGGGGTAGGCCATCATTGTAAATAAGAATTTGTTCTTAACTGACTTACCTCGTTAAATAAATACAATTCAAATAAAACAGCTAGTTTGTGTGTGTGTGTGTGTATACACACTTCTGTTTGGACCACTGCACTGTAAATAAACACACAAGTTGAAAATATTAAACAAAAACTAAAAGCATGTATTTGGCCTACTGTATGACAGTCTTTCATGTTGTGAGGAGAATGGTATTGGCTTCTAGTCTACAAGTAGGGTAGGTCCATATGGTTTTTTTGAGCACACACACACAGAAATCCATACCACAGACAGCCACATGTTATTTAGCAACATTGATTGGACTAAATTGTTTTTGGTATGTTTAAGTTTGTTTTAACTATATTAGACTAAGTGTATATCCTTGTTGATTGAATAATGTTTTAATGTTTAAGTTGAAATTGTGCTGGAAAGGTAGCGCTCCTGTCTCTCAGTGGTTTTAAATCAGTAGTTGTTCAGTAAACTGTCAGAAACATTAACTTGCTTGACCATGCTGTAGGTTATGTAACTGTTTGTTACATGCAATATTTGCTTTGTGGACCTCACCAGACAGATGTTGTTCTCCGGTTTTGGGATGAAACAAACATATGTGGGGTTGAATTTATTCCACCACTGTGTGACTGTTGTATTTTTGTTGTGTCTGCCAATTGTATATCACTGTGGCATATGAACGAATGGGTTATAGAGCAAGCAACGCAAATACCACATAGGTTGTCATATGGCTTTTTTTTACTGGCTTGGCTTCCTCAGTGACATTACACACGCACCGCTACCCAACACGTGACCTTGCATTGCGCTTTGTGCGCGCATCATGTGTGTCGGCTACTGGTAGCCTTTACTTGGCTGGAAAACATATCATTCATGCTTATATATATATATATAAAGGACCCGGTAAATGTATATATTTAGACAAATAAGAAAACTGCCATACCCACGAGTTCGACAACCTATAGACACGGTCTATCAAGCTATGACTGGCGCGTTTTTCTCAAATAACGCAATAATAATTTTAGAAAGCGCCTACTGTACTTACTTTGCGCGACTTCGTGGATTTTCGTAGGCTACTAGCTTTTAACTTGCTTGCCTTCTGAGACTGTTCTCACCGTATGTCTCTTCTGTAAACCGGCTGGCTTTCTGATCGCACTGTCCGACTGAAGTGCTGATATGCGTCACACGGTTACGTCATCCTTGTAGGAGAGGAGCGAGGTGCACACATTTTCTGCTTTCTTTATGTAAGAGATATGGTACATGTGATCTACTTATTATTGGACAGTTCAAAGTCTAGTTAAGATTACATGTTGGTTGAGTTGTCAACTAACACGGATTCAACGTGAAATCATTAAAACAGGGTCTATCTGCCAACCACGTTTGCTACATGACCGCGTCACTTACTACCTGCCGCGCCCACTCTCATTAATGCTGCAAGCTAGTTAGGACACCGGAACACAGTGTCCTTCGCCCCCGAATGCCGAGCACTGCTTTGGTAGCGTTGTTTTAATGTTACGGTGAGGGTAATCACTATGCGGTGGTGGGTTGGCTACACTAGCTAGCTACTTCCTCGCCGTAACGGTAACGGAACTGCGGGAAAAACCGTGCTTGAAAGGCAGGGGTGAAGGACACAGTGTACACAAATATTTGTTTTGAATAAACCAAGAAGATGCACAGCTTGTTGTTTCTAATTTGAGCAAATTAATCATAGTGGGCAGAACAAGCACGAGCTTGCGAGATTCTAGTGGAACGTTCTAATATGTATTTGCATATTCCCATTAGGGAACGCCTACTTTATGAAGCGCACGTTTGCAACAATTCGCTCTTGCACCTATAAACAATGCAATGTTTGTAAACTTTGATAAAGGGTAAAGTCTACAAAACGTAGTCCACTCTGTTCATAACATATTCCAGTTTAAGGAACACAGAACTGTATTGAGATCAAATGTTTAATCGATGAGAAAATTAATAGAATGTCGGCCAAAATTGATCTAGCGTCCATCTTCTCCCACTGCTGGCCCCTGGGCTTCCTATCATCACCATGGTGAGTGGAAACGCCAACCGGATGCTTCAGATGTATACATCCGGTGAAACATATTGCTAATTGTTCTATCTGTGGTGTACCTGTCCAAGCTATATAATATTGACAAAGTTCCAGTGAAACGTTCTGCCTTTCATCGGCAGGTTTTCGTGTCATGGTCCTTAATTTATAAACACATTCTTTCTCCACACAGATATTATATATGGAATAATCGGGATATATTGTATGAAAATACTTCTTTGTTTTTAGAATATTGGTGCCGAAATAATATCCCTCACCTTGTGAGCCAGCTGGTAAATGCAGTGGGTATTTTACTCAGTTATAAAGGAATTCTTTACAAGGTCTCTGTAACACCTAAAGGTTTTGCAATTGTTTTAGATGCCATTCCCTTAGGTGTTGTATTATTATTCAGGAACATGTCAAGACCTGACCCTCAGAGCCTACCTTCCATTGACCCTGTTGACCCATCAGTAGGAAAGATTTGGTTCTCTTTTGGTCCATTCAACAACAGAGCGATACGATCCTTGTTTCAGTAGGATGTTGTATCTATACCTTATGTCATGCCTTATTGGAATGGATTCATTGATAATATCTGTTGGGAAAAGTTTGGATGTTGCCACACACATACCTACTTGTTAACAAAATTAAGGAAGTTTCCTTTCAAATTATTCATAAATATTATCCTGCCAACCACTATATGAAGAAGTTTAAGGAAAACGTCAACTCAAATTGCTCCTTTTGTAATGACCACCCAGAAACAGTGTTGCATCTTTTTTGGCATTGTATGCATGTATGAAAACTGTGGCAAGACATCAGTAGATTTATAATTGAACACTTTTATGAAGGTTTAACACTAATGTGGAGAGATGTACTGCTTGGATTCTTTACCTACGATAGGAATAAGCTGAAACATTTTCATGTAATTAATTTCATTATTCTTTTGGCCAAATTTCATATTATACGTGTATGTATGTCCTTGTATGTCTATGTCCGGAAGGCAGTGCTTGGTAGGTATGTATGTCCCTTAAGGTCCTTGTGTAATGTGATATTGTACCCCCTAGCTCAATTGTCCATTGTATATAATCTATATATCCTTGTGTTCCCTTTCTGTATTGATTTGTTGTTAATAAAAATAATAAAAAGTACAATTTAAATAAATAAAAAACCTGTCCTAGCTAGCTGGCTAGCTAGCTACTTTCCACTGCCGGAAGGCAGTGCTTGGTAGGCGGGGGTGAAGGATACTGTCTACCAGTGTCTCCTAGCTAGCTAGCAGCCTGCAGATAGACATTGGGAGAAAAATGACAAATTCTCTTACTTTGAGGACTTTTTGCAAATCCAATCAGTTTTCCACGTTGAGTCAACGTAATTTCAGAGTTTTTGCCCTGTGGGAGGGTATATTTGGGCAGAAAAACACAAGATTTTCTGCCATAAATGCAGAATCTAAAGGCTCAGAACAGTCAAAAACACAATTTCCTGTGTTTTGTATATATTTCCACAATATGAGGTTGGAATAATACCGTGAAATTTGGTGGGATGGTGTTTTGGCCTGCCTGGCGACATCACCAGGTGGTAAATTAGTTAATAGACCATTAAAAAAAGAAAGTTCCAAACTCTGCCAGTAACATCCAGTTTTCAGTTTTCCCCTCCCAACTTAGACCACTCATAGACAGTCCTAGCTAAATTATTGTTTGAGAAATTGCTCTTTGCTAAGAAGCTGTTGTTGTTGCTTTTTGACAACTTTAATTGAAAACAATCAAAGTAAGGTACTTAATTGTTATCCAGAAATTATTTGATATTGAGATAAAAATGGCTGCATTGGACCTTTAACAGCAGTAAGTGTAACATTGGGCTACAGAAAATGTGCGATGCAGCCTTTAATAATGATGTTGTAACAAAGTCATAAAATAGGTGTGTACACATGTAGCTTTTAATATGGAATAATAAGGAGTTTGATTGTCTTCTATTGGTGATAAACTGGGCATGGACAGGTTCCTCACACGAAACTCTGTCGGCATTCACTGTTCCATTCCAGTTGATCTGATCAATTACAGTGGGGCAAAAAAGTATTTAGTCAGCCACCAATTGTGCAAGTTCTCCCACTTAAAAAGATGAGAGAGGCCTGTAATTTTCACCATAGGTACACTTCAACTATGACAGACAAAATAAGAAAAAAAAAGAAAATCACATTCTAGGATTTTTAATGAATTTATTTGCGAATTATGGTGGAAAATAAGTATTTGGTCACCTACAAACAAGCAAGATTTCTGGCTCTCACAGACCTATAACTTCTTCTTTAAGAGGCTCCTCTGTCCTCCACTCGTTACCTGTATTAATGGCACCTGTTTGAACTTGTTATCAGTATAAAAGACACCTGTCCACAACCTCAAACAGTCACACTCCAAACTCCACTATGGCCAAGACCAAAGAGCTGTCAAAGGACACCAGAAACAAAATTGTAGACCTGCACCAGGCTGGGAAGACTGAATCTGCAATAGGTAAGCAGCTTGGTTTGAAGAAATCAACATTGGGAGCAATTATTAGGAAATGGAAGACATACAAGACCACTGATAATCTCCCTCGATCTGGGGCTCCACGCAAGATCTCACCCCGTGGGGTCAAAATGATCACAAGAACGGTGAGCAAAAATCCCAGAACCACACGGGGGGACCTAGTGAATGATCTGCAGAGAGCTGGGACCAAAGTAACAAAGTCTACCATCAGTAACACACTACGCAGCCAGGGACTCAAATCCTCTCGTGCCAGACGTGTCCCCCTGCTTAAGCCAGTACATGTCCAGGCCCATCTGAAGCTTGCTAGAGAACATTTGGATGATCCAGAAGAAGATTGGGAGAATGTCATATGGTCAGATGAAACCAAAATATAACTTTTTGGTAAAAACTCAACTCGTCGTGTTTGGAGGACAAAGAATGCTGAGTTGCATCCAAAAAACACCATACCTACTGTGAAGCATGGGGGTGGAAACATCATGCTTTGGGGCTGTTTTTCTGCAAAGGGACCAGGACGACTGATCCGTGTAAAGGAAAGAATGAATGGGGCCATGTATCGTGAGATTTTGAGTGAAAACCATCCTTCCATCAGCAAGGGCATTGAAGATGAAACGTGGCTGGGTCTTTTCAGCATGGCAATGATCCCAAACACATCGCCCCGGGCAACGAAGGAGTGGCTTCGTAAGAAGCATTTAAAGGTCCTGGAGTGGCCAAGCCAGTCTCCAGATCTCAACCCCATAGAAAATCTTTGGAGGGAGTTGAAAGTCCATGTTGCCCAGCAACAGCCCCAAAACATCACTGCTCTAGAGGAGATCTGCATGGAGGAATGGGCCAAAATACCAGCAACAGTGTGTGAAAACCTTGTGAAGACTTACAGAAAACTTTGACCCCTGTCATTGCCAACAAAGGGTATATAACAAAGTATTGAGATAAAATTTTGTTATTGACCAAATACTTATTTTCCACCATAATTTGCAAATAAATTCATAAAAAATCCTACAATGTGATTTTCTGGATTTTTTTTCTCTGTCAGTGTTGAAGTGTACCTATGATAACAATTACAGGCCTCTCTCATCTTTTTAAGTGGGAGAACTTGCACAATTGGTGGCTGAATAAATACTTTTTTGCCCCACTGTACCTATTTAGGGGTATTCAACCTTTTCTTGCCCAGGGACCCCCTCCCAGGCAAACCGGTGACCCAGATCGTACGTTAGCAAAACAATTATCATCAGGTACGATAATGGCAAGGACAAGTAAACAACATTTTACAATTAATAGATTTGCTAGATATGTTTTCATTATTTTGACCTTCACAAGGTTTCAGCCAATAGTGCTTCTTCTGCTCCCGATATGATTTAGTAGATGTGTGTTGCCCTTGGTGTCAGTAAGAGATCCAGACACAGCTGATCTTAGCATTGACAAGAGTTCTCTTTATTGGTAACATATTGTATAACACCTCAACACACAACATTATTATAGAGGAATGCTCATTGGAAGAACAGAATTCATCATCACTGAAGAAGAACCAAGAAGAGAAATATTGGATTCACATTTACAAACTCCATCTTGTGAAAGTGGACGATGCGAGTCTGATGGCAAGCCCACAATTGACTCTCTACAGAGGACTTAAAATGAAGGTTAGGACTAACAGGACTCTACTAATACTGGAGTGGTTGGCTTTATGTAACTAGAGCTGGATAAGACGAATATACACGCACATACACAAACAGTTTTCGTTTAATCAATGACCGTGTGAGGTAATGCCATCTCTCTGAGTGACCTTAACCTGAAGGTGTTAGCTGGCCTGATTAGCTCTGATCCTATTACTACACAGGTGAGGGTCTACTGGAAAAACACAAAGGTGCATGGCCCTGTGTGTGACTGGAGCCTTATAGTGTGTGTATGCCAGGGCAGGTCTTAGGACAAGCCCAAATGTTTAACCCAATTTCTAAACCTTTTAGATAAAGGTGCTTCAGTGTATATTGTGGCTCCCCCTAGGGGTCCTAGGATTAAGTGCATTGCCAGACAGCAAGGTAAGTCAACAGGGAGGGAGGGACACTACATACTGGTACACTCTACTGAACCACACGATGTGCAGGTTGTTGTTCCAGCCCAGCACTGATGCACCTGATTCAACTCATCAACTAACAATAAAGCGCTTGATTAGGTGAATCAGGTGTGTTAGTGCGGGGCTGGAACAAAAGCCTGCAGTGCACACCATGTGGTTCCCCTGGACCAGGGGATTCATTTATAAAAGTTCTTAGTTCCTATATTACATTTCAGCCATCACACAATTGTATAATAATTTCTTAAAATATGATTAATTGTCAACACCCATAAATAGTTGTTCACAAAAAAGCACTTTTCATTTATATAAATCACAAAACTTAATGCAAAATCTATGTAAATTGCATATTATCATCACATCGTTGATGTGGATTTTGCCATATGGACAATTTATGATCAAATCTGTGCGTACTAACATTTTATAAATGATGCCCCTGGATATATATAGGTACAGTATCTGTTCACAATAAAATCATACCAATAACCATATGAAACACTGTTAGTGACCAACCCACTCTGCCTCAGCAATAGAGCCTGTACAAAAGCATGTTTATAAGCATCATCATTACACATTTGTCATCATTATCATCTTCATCATCATCATCCTCATGATGGTATACACTCCAGACAAAAATACTTTGATGCACTTTTACAAAGTTCAGAAAATAGACATAGGAGTTCATAGGTCACCAGCATTCAGTAAAAAAATCCACACAATTAACAATAACACCAAATTTATCGTCATGTTTCAAATTCATGCAAATAATGCAGTCTAGTCACCACGATGAAACTGTAGTATAGTGTGTAATCATTTCAAACGTAAGGTATAGTCAGTGATTATTTGCAACGCTCAACACACAGAGAATCAAGTAATAAGAACAACAATATAGAAAGGTACATGCTGCATCGTCTTCTCGCGCCAAAGGGGTGGGGTGGGGGTGCGGGAGCATACAGTTTATTAGAGGGTAGCCTGTTTCCCTATTTCGGAATAAATGACAAGCAAAACAGCAGGAAAAACACACCACTACACTAATCCAGTGGGTTTGTTGTGCAATGTGTGGTCAGTTCATATGCCAGCTGGGAAGCAGCCTTAAACCTACCTTAAACTTTACACAAGTACGCAATGCAACAAACAAAAAAATGCCATTAGCTACGGAAAATGTCCATTCTTCGTACTTGCATCATGAAAATAAGCGGGACAAAATGTAAGCCCGCAAATTGTAACCCAACACCATTTTGAGTAGCTAATTTTGGTATGCGGGCCAGTGTTATGTAAAAATGTGACTTCACTGGAGGAGAACAACTCAACAATAGTCACTGAGAATAACACTGGAGAAGTCATGCTTGCCGTTAAGAACAAACCAGGGACAAACCACTTTAAAGAGTTTCAACTGGACCATTAAAGATATTGTAAAGTTTCAATATAACAACAACAACTTACTTGCAGCAATAATAGTAATAATAATAATAACAACAATAGTAGTAATAGTAATAATATAAATAATAATACACTTGATTTAAACTGTAGATCCTATATGTATGTGTGCCAGGAGTGGGTCTATAGCAGAGGGAGAGAGGGAGAGGAGAGCTTGAATACAGGACTGTTGGTTTGAGTCTGAAAACATTTCTAATGGATTGATATGGTTGCAGTAGCAGTCAGATGCTGCAGCTAGTGTGTGTGTGTGTCCGTCCAGGAGGGGTTGAGGTTGTGTGTTGTTGCGCTGCAGTAGCATGCACTGGCCATTAGGGAGCGCTGCAATGGGGTGGGGGGGCAGGTATCTCTCTCCATCCTCCTCTCCTCTCTCACTCTACAACTCTCTTTCTCCCTTTCCCCTCTCTCTTACTCCTCCTGGAAGACAAAAGCACACACACACACACACACACACACACACACACACACATATACAGTGAGTGAGTGAGTGAGTGAGTGAGTGAGTGAGTGAGTGAGAGAGTGAGTGAGAGAATGAGTGTGTACGTGGTTTTGTGCGTGTGTTTTATGTGTACCAGTTTACTGCTGCAGCGGTGCGGCCGGTGCTCCAGAGCAGTGGAAGTGAACGTTCTGCCACTTGCTCTCCCGGCGATGCCACACCCTCGTCTCTTCTGATTGGCTGGAGCGTGGGCGGCCCGTGCCATCGACAAATTGCGTGAGCCGGATGTAGGCAATGCAGGCGGCGTCTTCACCAATCAGGTGGACGTGAGGGTTGAGGATGGTGGTGTGGATGGGCTTACTGTTCTTAGAGAGAACTAGAGGGAGAAATAGATGTTAAAGGTTGTATAATAGATGTGTAGTTGTTGTGTGGTGGGGTGGGGGGGGCGAGAAAGGTTTGTTTGTGGCACCTGTTGTTGTTTGTGGTTGTGTAATGGTTGTCTTACGGTTATCTACACCTGTTGTCTTATTATGGTTGTGTAGTGGTTGTCTTACGGTTGTCGAAGTAGAACCGGTGAAAGTCCATGCCCTCCACTAGGTTCCCCAGGGCCTCCGGCTCAAATGACGTCAGGCATGGGTCACAGATCTTCCTGTTGAAAACACACAACACAATACAACACATCCGCGCACAACAAATCAGCTCAAAGCAACAGCTCAGGCTCAAGCAATTTCAGTATAGAACCTCTAGTTGTAGGGTGATGATGAGGTGCAGTCTGGGAGTTGTATTGTTATAGTGAGACGCAGGCTAAGAGTAATAGGGCACCATTTTGCCTTAGCTAAAAAGCACTGATCTCTGGGAAAATTACCTCATTACGCACAATAATATAGCAGACATTATTAGGGTGAGGTGCAGTCTGGGAGTTGCAGTTTTGGGGTCAGGTGCAGGCTCAGATTTGTAGTGTTATGGTGAGGTGCAGTCTGGGAGTTGTAGTGTACTCACGCGTAGGCCTCAAAGTCTCCATTGTTGACAGCTTCAATCAGCTGCTCAGTGATCTTGATGATCTCCTGTTTTCGCACTGCAGAGGGAACAAATAACATAGTGACCACAGGTACGGGACAGTAAAACGGTTGAGCAACACATTGTTACACTTTCGAACACACAGCAGAAGCTCACACACATACTGTACATTCACACATACAAAACACAGTCACACACTCACAAACACACACTGCATTGTGTAACTCAACTACAGAGTGAGGGTTGTTGTCATAGCACAGTTACTCACCAGACTGCTTGCTATTCGGGTTGGCAAATCCTCTCAGTCATCTCTCTCTCTCTTTTTATTGCTCTCTCATCGCCCTCTCTCATCCTCTGAGCATAAGTACCCTCACACACTCTTTCCTAGCATGGTATCCACACTCACCCATGATGTACAGTCCTGCCACTCAGGTTTCCATAGAGGTGTATGCAGGGCCATGCAGAATGAAGACTTCTCCAATAGAACGGATTGACGAGATATAGTCCACTGGGCTACAGTCACTAGAACCTTCCCTGGAAAAGTCTTTCATCCTCAATCCTTTCTTTCTTTGACGTTCTTCTTCCTCTCTTTTCTGTGGCTTTCGCTTCTCTTTTATTCTCCTCCTTCTCTCCCTTTCCCCGTATCCCTCCGTCTGTCTTTCTGTCCCCTCGCTCTTCTCCTACTCCTCTTTCGCTCTGTCCCTTTCTCCTTCCCTCTACCCTCTCTCATTGCCTGTGTGGCACGTTGAGCTCATCATGCTATTTCTGTACATAGATAAGACTTACCAGGGAAGGTCCATCTCCCTCTATCCCTTTATCCCTCCCTCTATCCCTTTATCCCTCCCCCTATCCCTTTGTCCCTCCCCCTATCCCTTTATCCCTCCCCCTATCCCTTTATCCCTCCCCCTATCCCTTTATCCCTCCCCCTTTATCCCTCCCCCTATCCCTTTATCCCTCCCCCTATCCCTTTATCCCTCCCCCTTTATCCCTCCCCCTTTCCCTTTATCCCTCCCCCTATCCCTTTATCCCTCCCCCTTTATCCCTCCCCCTATCCCTTTATCCCTCCCCCTATCCCTTTATCCCTCCCCCTATCCCTTTATCCCTCCCCCTATCCCTTTATCCCTCCCCCTATCCCTTTATCCCTCCCCCTATCCCTTTATCCCTCCCCCTATCCCTTTATCCCTCCCCCTATCCCTTTATCCCTCCCCCTATCCCTTTATCCCTCCCCCTATCCCTTTATCCCTCCCTCTATCCCTCCCTCTATCCCTTTATCCCTCCCCCTATCCCTTTATCCCTCCCCCTATCCCTTTATCCCTCCCTCTATCCCTCCCTCTATCCCTTTATCCCTCCCTCTATCCCTCCCTCTATCCCTCCCTCTATCCCTTTATCCCTCCCCCTATCCCTTTATCCCTCCCCCTATCCCTTTATCCCTCCCTTTATCCCTCCCCCTATCCCTTTATCCCTCCCTCTATCCCTTTATCCCTCCCCCTATCCCTTTATCCCTCCCCCTATCCCTTTATCCCTCCCTCTATCCCTCCCCCTATCCCTTTATCCCTCCCTCTATCCCTTTATCCCTCCCTCTATCCCTCCCTCTATCCCTTTATCCCTCCCCCTATCCCTTTATCCCTCCCCCTATCCCTTTATCCCTCCCCCTATCCCTTTATCCCTCCCTCTATCCCTCCCTCTATCCCTTTATCCCTCCCCCTATCCCTTTATCCCTCCCCCTATCCCTTTATCCCTCCCTCTATCCCTCCCTCTATCCCTTTATCCCTCCCCCTATCCCTTTATCCCTCCCCCTATCCCTTGCTCTTTCAGCCAGCAGAAGAGATTAATGTATACTTAGCAGCTGGACATCCTCAAATGCCCTTCCTTCCTCTCTTTTTCCTCCATTCCTTCCTCTCTCCTTCCCCTCTCCTCCCTTTTTACTGTCCCTCTTTTCTGTGTGTGTGTGTGTGTGTGTGTGTGTCAGACTCACGTTTCACATCCTCGTCCTCAATA
The DNA here is from genome assembly GCF_036934945.1 of Oncorhynchus masou masou. Taxonomy (NCBI): domain Eukaryota; kingdom Metazoa; phylum Chordata; class Actinopteri; order Salmoniformes; family Salmonidae; genus Oncorhynchus; species Oncorhynchus masou. Next base: position 42,928,167 of record NC_088219.1, read on the forward strand.
GTGGTGTTGCTGTCAGATGAGTCCTGTAGACACAGAGAGACATGTCAATGACACATATCAATGCACACACACACACACACGCACACGCACACACACACACACACACACACACACACACACACACACACACACACACACACACACACACGCCTGCTGTCCACCTTAAATATGACACACATCCAGTGTGCTGTCCATACATGCAGTGATCTATACCAGTCTAAACCACCAGATTGTGGTTCCATTTACTTCCACAAGGTGGCGATAGTGGACAATATATCTCCACATAATGTGATTATACAAAGCAGCTGTTCCCAGGTCTGTCTGACTGCGGAATGCAGGATCACCAGACCTAAAAAAACCCCACAAAGACCAGACCTACAACCCACACAACACTCTCCAACCAGGAGTCATAATAGACACGCACGCACTGACACACTCACTCACACACACGTGCGCATGCATGCGCTATAATACGCTAACACACCAGCTTGCCCAGGACAAAGCAAGAGAAGACAAAGATGAGAGGACTGAAAGGCGTAGAGAAAAAGAAGGAAGAAGGATATACCTTGTTCCTATCCACATGGATAACAGTGGTCTGAGGCTCCTATAGAGAGATAGAGAGGGGACAAACAGAGAGATATGACACATAAGAGATGAAATAGAGATGCTCGAGAGCAGAGTTGTAGGAGCGGAGAGAAGAGAGAGAAAGAGATATGGAGGGAGAGAGTGAGAGAAGAAGACTGGTTAAACTTAAGGAAGAGAGAGAGAGACTTTCCCTGTGAAAAGGTCATCAAAGGCTTAATGGAAGGAAATGGTAATATGAAGAATTCCTCTAAGAAAACTAAATCCCCAAAATTAGTCTCATATAGCCATGCATTCTCACACTAGCAAGAACCCAAATCAAAACCCAAAGCCAACCAACAACTTGAGTGACACACAACAACACCATCACCCACAAATAGACCAAATGTCACAGGGCAATGACTGGTGACTGCGCTTCAACCAGTTAGTCAGGGTAGCTACTCGATGATGGCACCTGAAAGCTATTACAACCTGTGTGTGTGTGACTATGTACACATAGTCACACACAAAAACACACATGCAAATAATCACATGCACACAGAACCAATACTGACAGGTAGGCGATGAGGGGTTAAGACAGGCAAAGACAGAGACAGAAAGAGAGACAGATGCAGAGACAAAGACAGATCGACCGACAGACTGACATGGAGAGAGAAAGATAAACAGACACAGACAGACGGTGAGAAAAACAGATACAGACCAACAAAAACACAGAGGAAATTGAGACTGACAGAGACAAATAGAGAGTAAAGTTGAATAGAGACGGAGGGAGACGGAGTGATAAATAAAGGAGGAGTGTACCAGTGCAGCAGTGGGGGTCCCCTTGGGGCTGGTGACTGTGCTGTTTCTCGTGCTGTTAGGCTGCAGCAGTGGACCAAAAAAAAAAGGGTTCAATTATGGCACAACAGACAAGGAAAGTGAGAGATGTGGGTGTAAGGATGTGGGTGAGGTCAAATAAAAGGTATATGTGCCAGAGGCTGATCTAGTGGTTAAGCTGCCACCCCCGGACCACCCTCTGATAGGTTGGCTGCACACCCACTGACTCACAGTATTGATCCTGCCCAGTATATCAGTCCAGTGCAATTAAATGAGTCCATTTCCTCAGTCCACAGCCATATTAGCCTCAGCGGGGTCATAAACAACCGGATGTTAGTGTGCAGCCAGCCAGTCAGAGGGCATGGTGAGTGTCTGTGGGCGGGCGGAATTAGAAGTGATTGAGGCTATCGAAGGGTGTGGTTAGTGTGTGTGGGGGCTGCGTTAGAAGTGATTGAGCCGAGATAGATAGACAACCTACAGCTCATATAACACAAGTCTGATCAACTGGAAGCTCAACAGATCAAATGGTTTAGAGCTGAATTGGATTAGGTCTCTTCATCTGCGACCCTACCCATACCCACTACTCCCCTTCCGCTGTACCACCTACCCAATCAGCATGTAGTAGCGAGAAGCACTCTGATTCCATCAATCATATCAAAGCATATCAGAAGTTTTAGTAGAACCTGGAACTTGGTATATTTGACCAAGACCAACAACATAAACCAGAACACAGACACTTTAGAGAAAACACACACACACACACACACACACACACAATAACTGATTGTGTTTGGGAGAATGGCTCGCCCCTCATACCAAGTCAGATAATACTATGTCAAAACCATAGCAATGCAACATAGCATATCTGTCTGTCTCTCTCACACACTCTCAGGTGGACTGTCTGAATGAGCAATCACTGACAAGTGACTCATGAAGAGAGGATGAGTAAGAGACAATTGAAAATGTGGCAGACAGGAGAAGAGGAGAGGAAGAAGAGAGGAGAGGAGGAAAAGAGGATGGAGAGAGAAGAAGAGGAAAGAAACAGGGGAGGAGGGAGAGGAGAAGGGGTGGAGAGAGAGAATAAAAGGGAGGAAGAGAGGAGCAGAGGGGGGAAGAGGGATACAATGATATCCTCACCAAGAGGGGGGAAGAGGGATACAATGATATCCTCACCAAGAGGGGGGAAGAGGGATACAATGATATCCTCACCAAGATGTGAATTTTGGGGCTGGATTTCCATCTCTGGATGAAGTGATGAGATGGAGGAGAGAGTGAGACGGACATGAACACCATAAGGGGTATGAAGAATGCTAAGGATAAGTGTGGATTGTATGTAAAAAGGAATGATTTACAGTTACACAAATGATCCCAGAACAATATAGAAACAATAAAATAATCAAACACAATCATTGAAATGTAAGAGACCAGACACCAATTATGCTCCTATATGGTGGATGTAAATGGAATGGATATATAGCTAGTGGATGTAGAATACTGCCCCATAGCAACAATATGAGAAAAAAACGTATGTGTGTGTGTGTGTGTGTATTGAGATGATTGCTAAGCGACGCCAGTGGTGCAGCGGATGATATTGTAGCTTCTAAGTCTGTCTTCCTGGTTCCCAAAGTTCAGACACAGAGCAAGAGTAGCATTCTCATCCGACAGAACACACACACACACTCAAACACACCCAACCCAGCGTAGGAGAACCCATTTCATCCTTGAGGTGGTGGAGAGTGGTGGCGGGGGTTGATGGAGAGAGAGAGAGGGGTGGAGAGGATAGATGAATGAGTGATTCAGACAGAGAGAGGAAAAGAGGTAGAGTAAGTGGTCCTGGTCCATTCCTGTTAGTTACAGTATGTAACCACTGGGCTGCACAGATAGATCACAACTGCCCGTTGCTCATAGGGAGATACAGTAGTGTGTGTGTGTGTGTGTTTGTGTTCTGAACCCAAGTACAGTGGCTAGTGAAAGTCTACACACCCCTTGCACAGTTGTCACATTTTTCTGCCTTAAAATGAAATCTAACAATTTATTACATTTGCATTTTCCCCTATTGATCTACATAAGCAGCTACACACTTTAAAAGTGAAGGAAAACTATAGAACATTTTCAAAAAAATAAATAAACCTAAGATGTCTTGATTGCGTATGTCTTCACACCCCAGAGTTAACACCTGGTGGAAGCACCTTTGGGAGCCAGTACAGCTGTAAATAATTTTCAATAAGATTCTACCAACTCTTAGGGCAGCATACAGTATATCCATTGTTTTTGTCAAAATTGCTCAAGCTCAATGGGGTTGGGAGTCATTGATGGACAACAATATTCAAACCTTGTCTCTGATTTTCAAGGAGATTTAAGCCAGCACTTACACTGGACCCCTCAGGAACACTCTTAGAAAGCCATTTTAGTGAGTCTTTTGCATAAAAAAAGTGATTATGGGCCCGCTGGAATATACAGCTCTATCCCAGGATTAGGTGTTCAAAAGACCTGGGTGTTGAGCCTTTAATATTTATTTTCTTCCTGACCAACAGTCCAGCACCTATGAGTTTGGAAGAACACTATGAAAATTGTGAAAATGACCTTTTATTGTAAGAGCTGTTTGAAAAGACAGCCTGAAATCCCAGCTTGTTGGGATGGAGTGGGAGGAGGTTTTCAGACTGCCTGGTGACATCATGGTTTTTGGACTGCACAGGACCTTTCATTTAGAAACACTTCTATACTTTTTCTTCCTCTTGGAAAATGTGGAGCTGGTTGTGTAGAACATTAAACGTTACACTTTTTTAATGACATTTTAAGGCAGCACAACGTGACAACTGTGCAAGGGGTGTATTTACTTTCCCTAGGCTCTGTAGCTCTAGTGTAGTTTGCAGAGTGCTGCTGTGATGTCGGTGAGAGAGGAACAGAGAGTAAGAGAGGGAAGAAGGGAGTGCAGATGGTTGTACAGAGAAAGATTACACGACGACAGATTAATCATGAGAGAAATAATCTGAGATTATCACCATGCCATCCAGAGAGAGAGAGAGGGGGTAGAGAAAGAGGGAAAGATGGCGATTAGCACCCTACCACCAAGAGAGAGAGAGAGACAGAGGGGGTAGAGAAAGAGGGAAAGATGGCGATTAGCACCCTGCCATCCAGAGAGAGAGAGAGACAGAGGGGGTAGAGAAAGAGGGAAAGATGGCGATTAGCACCCTGCCATCTAGAGAGAGAGGGGGGGGGGGTAGAGAAAGAGGGAAAGATGGCGATAAGCACCCTGCCATCCAGAGAGAGAGAGAGAGGGGGTAGAGAAAGAGGGAAAGATGGCGATTAGCACCCTGCCATCCAGAGAGAGAGAGGGGGTAGAGAAAGAGGGAAAGATGGCGGGAGATGGAGGGAGATTAGAGGTTGAGGATGGGTTATACACCTGACAGCTCTGGCCTCAGATCAAAGGTCACAGGTGAAATATGTGGCTGGGATACCGTTTAGTGTGTGTAATCTGTGTGTACATCCTATGTTGTGTTAGTGTACCAATGCCAGTGTTACGGATACAAGTATTCTGTGTGTATTTCTTTTCTCTCCATCTCCCCTACTCACAGGTGGCAATCATCATTCCCCAATCAGTCACCAATCAGAAGACACCTGCTCCTTTTCTCCTACCCAATCACAGTTCCTTTCCCTTGGTTTAAAAACCCTGTCAGTTGTTTTCTCTGGAGCAATCTCTCTGTAGATGCCATATGTTTATAGAGCGCTTGTGTGGTTTAGGATACATGTCACTATGTCCCCACCTGTGAGTATTGTTTTGGTGTTTGAGTGTTTGTTTGCTGGTGGGAAAAGGGGGTAACCAGACAGTTCACCCATAGGCATACACTACCCGTAGATAAACTTTGTTAAATACACTAGTTAGAACTGGGCGGACCACCCACTGTATTTTTAGTTAGCGGTGGTTGAAATAGGCTCGTCTAGCTTAGGGGTGTTTTTGGATGCTTATTGTTTATTTCCTTGGGTCCAGCTCATTACCGTGTGTTTACTAACAAACCCAGAGTTTGACGGTAGATTTAAGTTGTCGTGGTTATTTGTTCTCCCTGTTCCATTTTCACTATTATAATTTGTGTGAGTTATGTTACGGGTCTCGTTTACCATCCCACCCCTAGACTGTCGGGCCAAAGGGATTCGTAACAGCCAGCGGAATCTGTTCTTCAGGCTGACGAGACTGCGACTAATCTTTCACCCATCTAAAACTCTATTCTATAGAACAGCTTGTGTTCACACAATTTCTATTTGGCGTAACATTGAAAAACGACTTAACTGGGAGTCAAAATGGCATGCCCATACTCCAATATAATAATAATGCCTTGAGGTCTGGAGGGTGGCCTTTTGCACCCCCCCCCAATGGTCCAAATGTGGGATCCGTACCCTTGCGGATATCATTGACAATAATAGTTTCAGAACATTCCAAAATTTGAAAGATGCATACACATTACGAGGCAAATCCTTTTTTTCCATTTACAATTTAAGTCAGCTATGCTGGCCTATGGAGTCCCTTAGGAAAGCCAACTACCGAACCATCCAATTACGGGATTTATAAATAATCTGGGCCCGAGAAAGGACTAATTTCTATAATATATACAGACTTCTGAGCAAGCCATTAAAAAGATATGGTCCACAGATCTAAATGAATCTGAACCGTGTTCAAGCCTAGGCACCACAGGCTACTGGGGATTGTTCTCCATTTACACTTAAACTTTACCAGTTGAAAGTATACAAATATTATTGTATTATATAAATGTTATACATTTCTAAATGATATGCAAATGTCCTTAAATATGTGCTAACTTGCATTTTACAATCTGTCAACACATTGCTTCAAGGTAGAAAGTTTTATTTGATTTCTTATTGTGATAAACTCAATGATCAGACTTCTACAGATCATTTTATTAAAATATTGTCATTTCATGGATTTAAAAAAAACAAACTATTCCACATGTATGACGGATGCATATTTTGCAAACATTTACACACGACACTTAAAATCAAAATGACAAGATATTAAAAGAAGCTTCTGTAAAATTCTGACTAAGATCTAAGGACCTGTGAGTGGAATAATGGTAATGTAGACTGAAATGAGTTGGCGCACCGGGAACATGTCATTTGGATAAAATGGAGATAGGCTTAATGCTATTAAAATGCCCTTCCCATAAATATGACAATTTGTCACATTAATTAAACTCTTATTCAGATCACTACTAAACTGACATACACATCAAATATACCTTTTTACAAGTACATTAGCATGTTTAATACATTTGGTTCAAGCAATAAAGCATATGCTTTGAATACTGGTCTGTTGGGCAAATATACACACCACTTTGCTCAATTTGATTGTTGAAAATGTGCATTAGATTAATCAGCTACAATTTGACTGTTGAAAATGTGCATTAGATTAATCAGCTACAATTTGACTGTTGAAAATGTGCATTAGATTAATCAGCTACAATTTGACTGTTGAAAATGTGCATTAGATTAATCAGCTACAATTTGACTGTTGAAAATGTGCATTAGATTAATCAGCTACAAGGCCCTCTGAGTTGTTGTTGGTGCCTCTTTACTTTCTTGCCTGTGTCATGTGACCTGCGCCTACGCTTGGCACACGCCATTGAAGCAGCATCAGCTCTCACAACTCCTCTCTGATTTCTCCAGTGTCACCAAAGTGCTGTCAAGCCACAATCTGTTCATCACATTTGTTATAGCAGTGGCTCCCTCATTGAACGTGGCTACTGCCATACTGGCTGCTTTTGCCCACGAAGACAGTTTTGGGGCATCGTGACCATATTACAGAGTTCAGACATTTTGGGTTCCTCCGTGCTATATTATTTTGATATACAGGTACCACTCTCTATAAAAAAAATGTATGGCCTCCATTTTCTATGGCTCGCTGATACCAGCACCAATGCACACACCTATCCCGTAGGTGGAAGTGAAGCCTCTCTTGTGCCAAGTGCCATCGAAGGATACATGAATGTCTATGATGGCATCCTGATCCTCCTTCAGTGACTCTTATGTCTGGGTCGATATCTGCGCATGCTCATCTAATTATCTTTGCAGCGCTCTCCATTGCGTGTCGCCCTCTCTGAATCTCTGCAACTAAAGTGCTGAAAGTTGACATTACAGACAAGCAGGATTAAATATCAGCACATGATATAAAGCTAATTTCTCACTAATCACATTGGGCTACAGGCCTATGACACTGTAGGCCTATGTGACAGTCTCATTGTATACTTGTGTTTTCCTATCACTCTGTTTTGTTAATTTGAATACATTTGCTGGAGCAAGGAATTAAATATTATTTATACACAGCAAGTCACCTGAAAATAATGTGCTACTCTCCCTTTTTATTTACCTGTCACTCTCCTGTCATGTTGTTCGGGGACAATGTGGACCAGGCTGACTTCCAATCTAGCAACTGCTTGCTTGCAGGACTACAGGAGCGAAGTAGCTACTCTTAGCAAGCAAGTAGCAAACCTACATAAGCTACTGCGGAACCCACGCCAACCTACTTTTTACTTTTCTTCTACCCCAGTAGCCGGACACCGCTCTGGTCTGGTGGAAGTTTTGCTGCCGTGTCGGCTCTCCACAGCCAACTGGCCGGTGCTCGGCGGTGTTCCATCCCCGAAGAGGTCTCCCCTTTCCCTGGAGAACGGAGCTGATCTCGACCCAACCAACCAGCCACGGAAGTATGTCACTCTGGCAACGGGGGTCTCCATGGAGATGTTGAGCCCGGAACTGACAGACCAGAAACGGCTTTGCCGCCCTGGATCCAAAGGTTCCGGCGCCTTCGTCCGTGGTGACTTCCCAATCAAGATCGGATCCGGAGGTGCCTACGTCCTCAGCTCTGTCTCTCTCTCCGGTGGCTTCTACCTCGGGTTCAGATCCTCGGAGCTCCCAGCCTCACCAGACCGTGAGTCTGCCTTAGAGACCTTCAACATCACCAGCTGTCATCATAGGCAGCTCTATGGTGAGAAACATCTCGGTCCCCAAGGCAAGAACCCTGCGTTACCCAGGAACACGAGTACAGGCCATAACAAGGCTGCTTCCTGCTGTTCTACCACAGGAACACGAGTACAGGACATTACAAGGCTGCTTCAGACTGTTCTACCACAGGAACACGAGTACAGGACATAACAAGGTTTCTTCAGACTGTTCTACCACAGGAACACGAGGACAGGACATAACAAGGCTGCTTCAGACTGTTCTACCACAGGACATTACAAGGCTGCTTCAGACTGTTCTACCACAGGACATAACAAGGCTGCTTCAGACTGTTCTACCACAGGACATTACAAGGCTGCTTCAGACTGTTCTACCCAGGAGCACGAGTACAGGACACTACAAGGCTGCTTCAGACTGTTCTACCACAGGAGCACGAGTACAGGACATAACAAGGCTGCTTCAGACTGTTCTACCCAGGAGCACGAGTACAGGACACTACAAGGCTGCTTCAGACTGATCTACCACAGGAACACGAGTACAGGACATAACAAGGCTGCTTCAGTCTGTTCTACCACAGGAACACGAGTACAGGACATAACAAGGCTGCTTCTGACTGTTCTACCCAGGAACACGAGTACAGGACATAACAAGGCTGCTTCAGACTGTTCTACCACAGGAACACGAGTACAGGACATAACAAGGCTGCTTCAGACTGTTCTACCACAGATGCCGGGAGCTGACACTGTCGTAGTCCATGTGGGGTCAAATGATATCAGAAGGGCTAGCTCAGAACGTTTGAAAATGGATTTTAAAGAACTGATTTTAGCATTTCGGGTCCAGTACCATCGTTGGGCCGCGGGTGTGAAATATTCAGGAGACTGCTGGCATTACACATCTGACTACTGTAGCTCTGCTGGAGTCACTTTTATTCATACCTACACTGATACCTATACTCTACAGGAATGACTGAGTCGATCCAAATCATCTTGGCTCCTGGTCTCTGTCCACGCATTTCAAGGCTGCGTTTGTACATGATCTTAGGGGCATTGGCACCGAATACATCTGTTTATCCTACAGCTATTGTAAGCAGTAATCATGAGCCTATAAACCAGAGTTATATATATATGATCTTAAGGGCATTGGCAAACACAATGTAAGTAATTAAATTGATGTACCCCTAATTGCATCGAATACATCTGTTTATCCTACAGCTATTGTAAGCAGTAATCATGAGCCTATAAACCAGAGTTACACTGTTAGCACTGAAGTGGTGTGCAATAGTAGGAAGACCACTTTATAGAGCTCACTCTGCACTATCATCTCCAATGTAAATAACATGAGTAAATCTACCTCTAAGCTTCCCAGTAAAAGCATTAAAAACAATCAAGCAATCCAGAAAAGTGCTAAAAATAGCCCATATTAACATATGTAGCCTAAGAAACAAGGTCCAGGAAGTCAATAACTTGCTTGTAACAGATGACATTCTTATTCTGACCATCTCTGAAACTCACTTAGATATTATCTTTGATGTGTGGTAGCAATGGTAGCAATACATGCTTATAACATCTACCGGAAAGACAGAAATGCCAACGGATGTGGTGTTGCAGTCTATATTCAGAACCACATTCCTGCAAAGCTTAGAGATGATCTACTGTTAAATACTGTTGAAGTAATATGGCTACAGGTTCATCTGCCTCACCTAAAGCCCATTCTTTTGGGAAGCTGCTATAGACCACCAAGTGCTAACAGTCAGTATCTGGATAATATGTGTGAAATGCTTGATAATGTATATGATATCAACAGAGAAGTATATTTAAATCTGGGTGATTTTAAATATTGACTGGCCTTCATCAAGCTGCCCACTCAGGAAAAAACTTGACCAGTGCCTGCAACCTGGTTCAGGTTGTCAGTCAATCTACCAGGGCAGTTACAAACAGCACAGGGATCAAATCATCAACATGTATTGATCACATTTTTACTAACGCTGCAGATATTTGCTTTAAAACAGTATTCAAATCCATAGGATGTAGTGATCACAATATAATAGCCATATCTAGGAAAATCAAGTTCCAAAGGCTGGGCCTAATATAGTGTGTAAGAGGTCATGCAATAAGTTTTGTAGTGATTCATATGATGATGTAAAGAATAATTTCTGGTCTGTGGTGTGTAATGAGGAGCAACCAGATGCTGCACATGACACATTTATGAAACTACTTATTCCAGTTACTAATAAGCACGCACTCATTAAGAAAATGACTGTAAAAACTGTTAAATCCCCTTGGATTGATGAGGAATTGAAACATTTATGGTATGGCAATTAAGTCTGGCAGCCCAACTGATTGGCTAACGTACTGCAAATTAAGAAATCATGTGACTAAACTAAATAAAAGAAACTATTAAATGAAATAAAGAATGATAGTAAAAAGCTTTGGGGCACCTTAAATTCAATGTTTTGGGAAAAAGCCAACTGGGCTCCTTCATTCATTGAATCAGATGGCTCATTCATCACAAAGCCCACTACTATTGCAAACTACTTTAATGACTTTATCATTGGCAAGATAAGGAAATGTAGGGGTGACATGCCAGCAACAAACGCTGACACTACACATCCAAGTGTATCGGACTAAATTATGAAAGACAAGAATTGTACTTTTGAATTCTGTAAAGTCAGTGTGGAAGAGGTGAAGAAATGACTGTTGTCTATCAACAATGACAAGCCACCGGGCTCTGACAATCTAGATGGAAAATTACTGAGGATAATAGAGGACGATATTGCCACTCCTATTTTCCACATCTTCAATTTAAGCCGACTAGAGTGTGTGCCATCAGGCCTGGAGGGAAACTAGTCATTCCCCTACCCAAGAATAGTAAAGGCTCAAATAGCTGACCAATCAGCCTGTTACCAACCCTTAGTAAACTTCTGGTTAAAAATTGTGTTTGACGAGATACAATGCTATTTTACAGTAAACAAATTGACAACAGAATTTCAGCATGCTTATAGGGAAGGACACTCAAAAAGCACAGTATTTACACAAATGACTGATGATTGGCTGAGAGAAATTGATAAATGATTGTGGGGGCTGTCTTGTTAGACTTCAGTGCAGCTTTTGACGTTATTGATCATAGTCTGCTGCTGGAACAATGTATGTGTTATGGCTTTACACCCCCTGCTATAATGTGGATAAACATAACACAGAGGGTGTTCTTTAATGGAAGCCTATCAAAAAATAATCCAAATAGAGTCAGGAAATCCCCAGGGTAGCTGTTTAGGCCTCTTGCTTTTTTCCAATTTTCTATGTATGCGGATGACTCAACATTATACACGTCAGCTACTACAGCAACTGAAATGACAGCAACACTCAACAAAGCACTTCGTTTCAGAGTGGGTGGCAAGGAATAAATTGGCTCTAAATATTTCTAAAACTAAAAGCATTGTATTTGGAACAAAACACCCACTAAAACCTAAATCTCAACTAAATATTGCAATTAACAATGTGGAAATTGAACAAGTTGATGACTAAACTGTCAGAGTCAAAACATATTGATGCAATAGTAGCTAAGATGGGAAGAAGTCTGTCTATAATAAAACAATTCTCTGCCGCCTTAACACTTTCAACAAGGCAGGTCTAACAGGCCCTAGTTTTGTCCCATCTTGATTCAGTCGTGTGGTCAGGTGCCACAAAAAAGGACTTTAGAAAATTGCAATTGTCTCAGAACAGGGCAGCACGGCTGGCCCTTGGATGTACACAGAGAGCTAATATTTATAATATGCATGTCAATCTCTCCTGTCTGAAAGTGGAGGAGAGATTGACTTCATCACTACTTTTATTTATGAGAGGTATTAATATGTTGAATGCACTGAGCTGTCTGCCTAAACTACTGGCACACAGCTCGGACACCCATGCATACCTCACAAGACATGCCACAAAAGGTCTCTTCACAGTACCCAAGTCCAGAACAGACTATGGGAGGCACACAGTACAACAGAGCCATGACTACGTGGAACTCTATTCCACATTGAGTAACTGACGCAAGCAGTAACATTTATTTTTATTTTTAAGAAACACCACATGGAACAGCTGAGACTGAAGCAACACAAACATTGGCACAGACAGACACATACATGCATACAGTTGAAGTCGGAAGTTTACATACACTTAGGTTGGAGTCATTAACTTGTTTTTCAACCACTCCACAAATTTCTTGTTAACAAACTCTAGTTTTGGCAAGTCGGGTAGGACATCTACTTTGTGCATGACACAAGTCATTTTTCCAACAATTGTTTACAGACAAATTATTTCAGTTATTCACTGTATCGCAATTCCAGTGGGTCAGAAGTTTACATTCACTAAGTTGACTGTGCCATTAAACAGCTTGGAAAATTCCAGAAAAATATGTCATGATTTTAGAAGCTTCTGATAGGCTAATTGACATCATTTTTTACCTGTGGATGTATTTCAAGGCCAACCTTCAAACTCAGTGCCTCTTTGCTGGACATCACGGGAAAATCAAAAGAAATCAGCCAAGACCTCAGAAAAAATATTGTAGACCTCCACAAGTCTGATTCATCCTTGGGAGCAATCTCCAAATGCCTGAAGGTACCACGTTCATCTGTACAAACAATAGTACGCAAGTATAAACACCATGGGACCGTCATACCGCCCAGGAAAGAGATGCCTTCTGTCTCCTAGAGATGAACGTACTTTGGTGCGAAAAGTGCAAATCAATCGCAGAACAACAGCAAAGGACCTTGAAGATGCTGGAGGAAACAGGTACAAAAGTATCTATATCCACAGTAAAACGAGTCCTATATATACATAACCTGAAAGGCCGCTCCGCAAGGAAGAAGCCACTGCTCCAAAACCGTTATAAAAAAGCCAGACTACGGTTTGCAACTGCACATTGGGGCAAAGATCGTACTTTTTGGAGAAATGTCCTCTGGTCTGATGAAACAAAAATTGAACTGTTTGGCCATAATGACCATCGTTGTGTTTGGAGGAAAAAGGGGGAGGCTTGCAAGCCGAAGAACAGCATCCCAACCGTGAAGCACGGGGGTGGCAGCATCATGTTGTGGGGGTGCTTTGCTGCAGGAGGGACTGGTGCACTTCACAAAATAGATGACATCAAAAGGAAGAAAAATTATGTGGATATATTGAAGCAACATCTCAAGACATCAATCAGGAAGTTAAAGCTTGGTCGCAAATGGGTCTTCCAAATGGACAATGACCCCAAGCATACTTCCAAAGTTGTGGCAAAATGGCTTAAGGACAACAAAGTCAAGGTATTGGAGTGGCTATCACAAAGCCCTGACCTCAATCCCATAGAATATTTTTGGGCAGAACTGAAAAAGCGTGTGTGAGCAAGGAGGCCTACAAACCTGACTCAGTTACACCAGCTCTATCAGGAAGAATGGGCCAAAATTCACCCAACTTGTTGTGGGAAACTTGTGGAAGGCTACCTGAAACATTTGACCCAAGTTAAACAACTTAAAGGCAATGCTACCAAATACTAATTTAGTGTATGTAAACTTCTGACCCACTGGGAATGTGATGAAAGAAATAAAAGCAGAAATAAATAATTCTCTCTACTATTATTCTGACATTTCACATTCTTAAATAAAGTGGTGATCCTAACTGATGTAAGACTGGGAATTTTTACGAGGATAAAATGTCAGGAATTGTGAAACTGAGTTTAAATGTATTTGGCTAAGGTGCATGTAAACATCTGACTTCAACTGTACACACAAGATAACATGTGCACTATACATACACATGGATTTAGTACTGTAGATATGTGGTAGTGTTGGAGTAGGGCCCGAGGGCACACAGTGTGTTGTAAAGTTTATAAAATATATAAACTGCCTTCATTTTGCTGGACCCCAGGAAGAGTAGATCCATAATAAATTCAAATACAAAATATGAGCTGAGACTCAATGAAGGAATCCCTAGAACTTTGCTTATTTTCTTAAGATTTGCATAACCAAGTCCAAGTCCTGGGCTAGAAGAACCATCTCCTGGAGCCTGGAGGAAGTGTAAGTACATAACTACTAAATGCATCTCAGTCACCTTCACAGTCACCTTCACCTTCAGTCACCTTCACCTTCAGTCACCTTCACCTTCAGTCACCTTCACAGTCAGTCACCTTCACAGTCACCTTCACCTTCAGTCACCTTCACAGTCAGTCACCTTCACAGTCAGTCACCTTCACAGTCAGTCACCTTCACCTTCAGTCACCTTCACAGTCAGTCACCTTCACCTTCACAGTCAGTCACCTTCACAGTCACCTTCACCTTCAGTCACCTTCACAGTCACCTTCACCTTCAGTCACCTTCACAGTCACCTTCACCTTCAGTCACCTTCACCTTCAGTCACCTTCACCTTCACAGTCAGTCACCTTCACAGTCACCTTCACCTTCAGTCACCTTCACAGTCACCTTCACCTTCAGTCACCTTCACAGTCACCTTCACCTTCAGTCACCTTCACAGTCAGTCACCTTCACCTTCACAGTCAGTCACCTTCACCTTCACAGTCAGTCACCTTCACCTTCAGTCACCTTCACAGTCTGCACATTCTATCACGACAGGATGACAGAATCACTGGGTGGTGGTTTTCAGTCCAGTGTTTAGAAACTTCGGGCAAATCAAATCATGTTCAAGTTGGTTAATTGACAACTTGGACATGTGGAATAAAAGCCACTGTTGGCTGGCTGCTGTCTGGTTGATCGCTGCTAGTTGTCATCTTTATCTCAACTAATTTGCGTCTCAATGCTCTGCTACCTCCTTTTCCTCCTCCTCGATTGGAGGATCAGGCACATTTTTTTCTTTCAGTCACTGCTTTTCTTGCATTGGCTAACTGAGCCTATTTTTATTCACATACTGTAGGTATATTTTTCAAGATTTTCTAATTTTCTCTCTTTACGTTGATTCTTCACAGGAGATATTTTCAAACAAAGTACTGCGCGGCACGCGAGACATTTTAACCAATCAGGTTGCCGGAAAAGGCCTTTAAATGCCAGTAACCAATCGGATGTCAGGAAATTACTACTCTGTCAACACGAAGCACAACGTCTACAAAGGATATAGCCATGTATGGACTAGCTTACGATATGCTTCGGGAAAACAAGCCTTTGACTGACATGATTCAACATGGAGAGTTTTAAAAACAGCGGTTGAAGTTCTACATAAAACATGCTATCAAGAACGACATTTATGGTAGGTTGTCGTTGACGGAGTTGGGATAAAATGATACAAATAAAATATTTATATACATTACTGCCAATTTATTTGTAGATTTTATGAAAGTATGGAAGTTATAGTTGCAAAATATTGCAAAATCAGATGGGAAAAAAATCTGTTGCCTGGCCTTAAACTGGAACAGAATATGGAAAAATAGGACCCTGGTATCCCGTTGACCATTGCTTGCCATAGATTTTCAAGACAAATTTTCAAAACAGTCAAAACAGTACTAGACCACTCAGGAATATTTAATGTCATCTTGGTAAGCAACTCCGGTATATATTTGGCCTTGTGTTTTAGGTTATTGTCCAGCTGAAAGGTGAATTGGTCTCCCAGTGTGTGTTGGAAAGCAGACTGAACCAGGTTTTCCTCTAGGATTTTGCCTGTGCTTAGCTCTTCCGTTTATTTTTATCCAAAATTCTTCCTAGTCTTTGCCGATGACAAGCATACCCATAGCATGATGCAGCCACCACCATTCTTGAATGTGTTTGCCCTAAACATACCGCTTTGGTTTTTACCACATTTTTTGCTGTTTTAATTTAGTACCTTATTGCAAACAGGATGCATGTTTTGGAATATTTTGGATTCTGTTACTTCCATTGGCCTCATGGTGAAATCCCTGAGCGGTTTTCTTCCTCTCCGGCAACTGAGTTAAGAAGGACGCCTGCAACTTTGTGGGTGTATTGATACACCATCCAAAGTGTAATTAATAACTTCACCATGATCAAAGGGATATTCAATGTCTGCTTTAATTTTTTTTTTTACCAATCTACCAATAGGTGCCCTTTGCGAGGCAATGCAAAACCTCCCTGGTCTTTGTGGTTGAATCTGTGTTTGAAATCACTGTTTGACTGAGGGACCTTACAGATAATGTAGAGTGTACAGATATGAGGTAGTCATTCAAAAATCACTTTAAACACTTTTGTACACAGTGAGTCCATGCAACTAATTATGTAATTGTGACATTTTTAAAAACGTATTTAGGCTTGTCATAGAAAAGGGTTTGAATACTTATTGACTCAAGCCATTTCAGCTTTTAATTTTAAATTAATTTGTAAAATAAAATAAGAAAAAAACACAATTCCACTTTGACATTATAGGGTATTGTGTGTGTGTGTGTAGTCCAGAGACACATTCTCAAATTAATTTTAAACTCCGTCTGTAGTAACACAAGAAAATGGGGTGTGTATACTTTCTGAAGGCTCTGTAAATGCTTCTGAGGAAAAATTACAAAATACATTTTGAAGTGCATGAATTTAAATATCCAATGGTTTCCACCTATTGTGCTACTTAACGATGATAGCCCCTTGAATCTCTCAATCAATCAGAGAAGATTACTGTTGACATGCAGCTGTGAATGTTAAGTTCTAAGATGGCAACCACATCACTCTCTGCCATTTAACCAGTGAATACAGTTACTATTAGATGTTATAACATCAGAATTATCGACAGCGAGAATAATCTGTGCTAGACAAGGTACAAATCTGTCGTTCTGCCCCTGAACAGGCAGTTAACCCACTGTTCCTAGACCGTCATTGAAAATAAGAATTTGTTCTTAACTGACTTGCCTGGTTAAATAAAGGTAAAATAAAAATAAAAATGTAGGCGGGTGGCTGAATGGGGTCGGGGGTTATATTTCTATGCATTTATTTGATCGTAAAATAAAAATTACAAAACTAAATAAAGTTGCTCACAAAAAAAGAACAGCTTATGTTATATATACAGTATGTTTGGGTTGCCCTCTGTGCGATCAAGTCAGTCCACATGAATATTACATTCTAACTACACAGCTAGAGCGTATCCGACTATGCTGGAAAGTCAGACCAATAGGCTATACACACAGGCGACATAATGCCCAGTGGACACAGAGTGAGAATAAACACACACACACCCAAAGAGCATGCCCACAAAACTGTCACTGTCAATCGCAATTGCAGGTGGGGCAGAAAGAGAGGAGGGGAGGATACACATGTTTTTGTGTCTTACCTTGATATCAGCCTTCTTGTTGAGGAGACTCTTGGCTGCGAAAGAGATTGAGAACACACTCTCAGAGGGTGTTCATACACACTCATTTACTAAAACACACCTCAAACATACACACTCATTTACTAAAACACACCTCAAACATACACACTCATTTACTAAAACACACCTCAAACATACACACGCATGAGTGTTGATACCTAGCTTACTCCTAGCTAGCTAACACACACACTGAACTCTGTCTGCTAGCTAGCTAACACACACACTGAACTCTGTCTGCAAACTCAACAAACCCTCTAACACACACACACACACACACACACACACACACACACACAGAGCTCTCGAAAGCCAACACACTCAAGCTCGTATACACACACAAACTACTGTAAACCCTTACAAACTAACACACAGTAAAACATTCATAAACACTCCCACAACACACACACACTGGGGATTAGGGGTCAAAGGGCAGGGGAATATGGAATGAAGAAGCAGGTGTATAATAATGGCTTTGTTAATCTCAGAGGCAGGTGGGATTCACTCAGATTAAGATTAGGGGATTCCTCTGGGAATATATTATAGTATGAAGTGCCATGAAAATTATGATACACACATTCTTTACTAGCCTAGGCAGCCGCTAGACCTCAACTATTGTCTAGGCTTCATGTGCCTAAGGTATCGGTTTCCTCTTTAACTAGCTTTAATGGTGTACCACCAGCCAAAAAGCAGGTTAAATAGACTGTCTGTCTTAATAAAACAATTTTCCACCACCTTGAAAGAGTGACTAATTAATGCCTGATGATGTGCCCAACGGTCAGCCAGGGGTAAACAACAGACTGCTACAACCTGATTGCACACCGCGTTCAGCCAACACCCGGAAGTCATCTGAAAATCCGGAAATGGTGGCGGAAAATGGTGTTATATTAAGAGAGTGTGCATATTGTCCCCGTGTTTTTCCAGCGGCACGCCGTTAAAGCTAGTTAAGGTGGAAACTGATGCCTTTACAGCCTGAATTGACAATGTTTTATGTACGAACCGGTCACAGGGGGGGGACAAGTGTATTACAGGCTGAGCACATTAAACCTAGACGATAGTGGAGATCTCACCAGTGGCATTACAATAGAAATAGATCACATACTCATAAGAACTTGCATTTCTGTATGAATGAATACGTTCACTCTCACACACACAGATTAAATAATTTTCCCCCCCTCATCAATCTGCACACAATACCTCATAATGACAAAGCAAAAACAGGTTTTTAGAAATTCAGACCCTTCACTCAGTACTTTATTTAAGCACCTTTGGCAGCCTCGAGTCAAGCTTGGCCCACCTGTATTTGGGGAGTTTCTCGCATTCTTCTCTGCAGATCCTCTCAAACTCTCAGGATGAATGTTGTGGAATTATTGTAATCAAAAAGGAGAGACCTTTACATTTCTTCAAAACAAGTAAACGTTATTATTTCATTACTGCAGTAATGGAGTTTGTCAACGATCCGTTGAGAGATCAATGATCGGATTTGAGCTATAGCATTTTATAGCAAAGTCTAAAACCCTCTATCCAGAAGCCACTCCTGCTTTGTCTTGGCTATGTGCTTCGGGTCATTGTCATGTTGAAGGTGAACCTTCGCCCCAGTCTGAGGTCCTGAGTGCTCTGGAGCAGGTTTTCATCAAGGATCTCTCTGTACTTTGCTCCGTTAATCTTTCCCTTGATCCTGACTAGTCTCCCAGTACCTGCTGCTGAAAAACATCGCCACAGCATGATGCTGCCACCACCATGCTTCACCGTAGGGATGGTGTCAGGTTTCTTCCAGATGTGACGCTTGGCATTCAGGCCAATGAGTTCAATCTTAGTTTCATCAGACCAGAGAATCTTGTTTCTCATGGTATGAGAGTCCTTTAGGTGCCTTTGACAAACTGTCATGTGCCTTTTACTGAGGAGTGGTGTCCGTCTGACCACTCTGCCATGAAGGCCTGATTGGTGGAGTGCTGCAGAGATGGTTGTCCTTCTGGAAGGTTCTCCCATCTCCACAGAGGAACTCTGGAGCTCTGTCAGAGTGACCATCGGGTGCTTGGTCACCTCCCTGACCGAAGCCCTTCTCCCCAGATTGAGCAGATTTCCCAAACTTCATCCATTTAAGAATGTTGGAGGCCACTGTGTTCTTGAAGACCTTCAATGCTGCAGACATTTTTTGGTACCTTTCCCCAGATCGGTGCCTCAACACAATCCTGTCTTGGAGCTTTACGGACAATTCCTTTGATCCCATGGCTTGGTTTTTGCTCTGACATGCACTGTCAACTGTGGGACCTTAATTAGACAGGTGTGTGCCTTTCCAAATCATGTCCAATCAATGGAATTTACCACAGTTGGACTCCAATCAGGTTGTAGAAACATCTCCAGGAGAATCAATGGAAACAGGATGCACCTGAGCTCAATTTCAAGTCTCCTAACAAAGGGTCCGAATACTTACAGTTGAAGTCGGAAGTTTACATACACTTAGGTTGGAGTCATTAAAACTCGTTTTTCAAGCACTCCACACATTTCTTGTTAACAAACTGTAGTTTGGACACCTACTTTTGTGCATGGTTTCCTTTGATTTTCCCATGATGTCAAGCAAAGAGGCACTGAGTTTGAAGGTTGGCCTTGAAATACATCCACAGGTACACCTCCAATTGACTCAAATTATGTCAATTTGCCTATCAGAAGTTTATAAAGCCATGACATAATTTTCTGGAATTACGTCAATTTTTTAAAGGCACAGTCAACTTAGTGTTTGTAAACTTCTGTTCCATTGGAATTGTGATACAGTTTATTATAAGTGAAATAATCTGTCTGTAAACAATTGTTGGAAAAATTACTTGTGTCATGCACAAAGTAGATGTCCAACCCGACTTGCCAAAACTATAGTTTGTTAACAAGAAATTTGAGTGGATGAAAAACTAGTTCTAATGACTCCAACCTAAGTGTATGCAAACTTCCGACTTCAACTGTAAGTATTCAGACCCTTTGTTAGGAGACTTGAAATTGAGCTCAACTGTAAATAAGGTATTTTGGTTAGGATTTTTTTTATACATTTGCTAAAATTTCTAAAAAAAAGTTTTTGCTTTGTCACTATCAGGTATTATGTGTAGATTGATGGTGTGTGTGTTTTAAATCCATTTTAGAATAAGGCTGTAATGCAACAAAATGTAGAAAGGGGGCAGGAGTCGACGACATGGACTGACCAGGTGAATCCAGGTGAAAGCTATGATCCCTTATTGATGTCACTTGTTAAATCCACTTCAATCAGTGTAGATGAAGGGGAGGAGACGGGTTAAATAATTATCTTTTTATCCTTGAAACATGGATTGTGAATGGGCAAGACAACATATGTAAGTGCCTTTAAACAGGGTATGGTAGTTGGTGCCAGACACACTGGTTTGGGTCAAGAACTGCAATGCTGCTGGGTTTTTCATGCTCAGTTTCCTGCATGTATCAAGAATGGTCCTAGGACATCTTGGCATTTTGTCTCTGCTCAATACGTACAGGAAACTGTTGAGCGGGAAAAACCCAGCAGCGTTGTGGTCCTTGACACACTCAAACTGGTGCGCCTGGCACCTACTACCATACCCTGTTCAAAGGCACTTAAATATTTTGTCTTGCCTTACCCATTCGCCCTCTGAATGGCACACATTCACAATCCATGTCTCAAGGCTCAGAAATCCTTCTTTAAAGTGTATCCTCCACTTTATCTACACTGATTGAAGTGGATTTAACAGGTGACATCAATGAGGGATCATAGCTTTCACCTGGATTCACCTGGTCAGTCAATGTAATGGAAAGAGCAGTTGTTCCTAATGTTTTGAACACTCAGTGCCTGGAACTCTATTGGAGGGATGGGACACCATTCTTCCATGAGAAATAGGTGTTGAATTGGATTGAGATCTGGTGACTGACGTACTGACTGATTGACTTTAACCCCCCTATGCTCCTTTGACACCCTTCTTTCAAAGTAAATGAAATCTCTTCTTCTAACTAAGGTGGCCAACATAATGGGCAACTGGGCATTTTTATACATGACCCTCAGCATGATAGGATGTGAACGGATTAATTAGCTCAGGAACCACACGTGTGGAAGAACCTGCTTTAAGTATCATTTGTATCCATAGTTTACTCCAGTGTTTTGTTTAGTTTGGCAGTTACCTGCATTTATCACACACATCAAACAAGCCACATACACCTCACACACTGCTCATGAGGGAGGGAACGAAGGGCAGAAAAAATACAGAAAACGACTCCAAAGGCACAAAAGACTAAAGCATGTTAGAGAGCGAGGGGGTGGGAGGGAGAGATGGATATGCCATGCATGCTGCCTTATTCGTTAGAGGGGGAGGGGAGGATGAAGAGAGGGAAGGAGGGATAAGAGGTAGTGGATGAGAGGAAGAACACGAGCAAAAGGGAATGATGAGGAAAGGAGTGTGAGGGAGAGGAGAAAAGGTGTACAAGTGGAGGAGGAGGTATAGAAGCGAGTGATGGAGGGAGGAGAGAAAGAGGATACCTTGCTCCACTATCCCAGCGGTAGTTCCAGACACAGTAGTGATTGATGCCGGAGATGTAGACTGTCTACCAACTGACGCAGAGAGAGGGAGAGAAATAGAGAAAGACAGAGAACAAGTGAAAGCAAAGAAAAGAAAAGCGGAAAGGAGCGAGGGAAGAGAAGACAGAAGTGTGTTAGTGTGAAGTGGACAGATGGAAGTCACGTAAGGTCCAAGGTAAGTCGAGCGTCTCAGAGTAAGTGCTGATCTAGGATCAGGTACCTCCGCTGTCCATTCATTATAATCTAAAAGGCTAAACTGATCTCAGATCTGCCCTCCTACTCTGAGATGCAAGTCTCCTTCCCATATAACCTGGGTCAGCAGACACAGTGTGAGTGCAGAGGATGTGACAAATGGAATATATTTCTTATAGAAATAGTTCAACCAAATGACACATTGGTTTCCTTACCCTGTAAACAGTCTATGTACAAGGTATGACAGCAATACATGCTTTGGTTTAGCGTCCCTGGCAGCGGCTGGCCCTCCTCTCTTCAAGTCAGAGACTGTTCTCTCTTTTACTGCACGGCAAGCGGTACCGACGCACCAAGTCTGGAACCAACAGGACCTTGAACAGGTTCTGTCCCCAAGCCATAAGACTGCTAAATAGTTATTTTAAATACCAAATAGCTAACCCGAACTATCTGCATTGAACTTTTTTTTTTTTTTTTTTTTGCAAATAACTTTTCTGACTCATCACGTACGCAGCCGCGACTATTTATTATCTATCACTTTATTCTTAGTTAGACATATTTACACTATATGGCCAAAAATATATGGACACATCCTCGTTAAACATCTCATTCCAAAATCACGGCCATTAATATGGAGTTGGTCCTCCCTTTGCTGCTACAACAGCCTCCACTCTTCTGGGAAGGCTTTCCACTAGAGGCTGGAACAATGCTGTGGGGACGGGCACTGATGTTGGACGATTAGACCTGACTTGCAGTCGGCGTTCCAATTCATCCCAAAGTTGTTCGATGGGGTTGAGGCCAGGGCTCTGTGGAGGCCAGTCAAGTTCTTCCACACCGATCTCAACAAACAATTTTTGTCCTCGCTTTGTCCACGGGGGCATTGTCATGCTGAAACAGGAAAGGGCCTTGCCACAAAGTTGGAAGCATATAATTTTTTATTAAATGTTTTATTTCACCTTTATTTAACCAGGTAGGTTCTCA
Organism: Oncorhynchus masou masou; assembly: GCF_036934945.1. Classification (NCBI taxonomy): domain Eukaryota; kingdom Metazoa; phylum Chordata; class Actinopteri; order Salmoniformes; family Salmonidae; genus Oncorhynchus; species Oncorhynchus masou. Next base: position 42,951,498 of record NC_088219.1, read on the forward strand.
TTTAAAACTGCGACCTGGCGAAGATAAAGCAAAGCAGTGCGACAACAACAACAACAACACAGCGTTACACATAAACAAAACGTACACTCAATAACACAATAGAAAAATCTATGTACAGTGTGTGCAAATGTAGAAGAGTAGGGAGGTAAGGCAATAAATAGGCCATGGAGGCAAAATAATTACAATTCAGCATTAACACTGGAGTGATAGATTAAATCTAGAATCAGCTTCCTATTTTACAACAAAGCCTCCTTCATTCATGCTGCCAAACATACCCAAACACACCCTTTTGCACCCCAAGTAGAGATACTGGGATGCAAAAGAGCAAGAGGATAAGTAACAATATGGGGATGAAGTAGTTGGGTGTGCTATTTACAGATTGGCTGTGCTTAAAGTTAGAGGGAGATATAAAACTCCAGCTTCAGTGATTTTTGCAATTCGTTCCAGTCATTGGCAGCAGAGAACTGGAAGTAAAGGCGGTCAAAGGAAGTGTTGGCTTTGGGGACGACCAGAGAAATATACCTGCTGGAGCGCGTGCTACGGGTGGGTGTTGCTATGGTGAACAGTGAGCTGAGATCAGGCAGGGCTTTACCTAGCAAAGACTCATAGATGACCTGGAGCCAGTGGGTTTGGAGACGAATATGTAGTGAGAGCATACAGGTTGCAGTGGTGGGTGGTATATGGGGCTTTGGTGAAAAAACAGATGGCACTGTGATAGACTACATCCAATTTGCTGAGTAGTGTTGGAGGCTATTTTGTAAATGACATCGCCGAAGTCAAGGATCGGTAGGATAGTCAGTTTTACGAGGGTATGTTTGGCAGCATGAGTGAAGGAGGCTTTGTTGTGAAATAGGAAGCCGATTCTAGATTTAATTTTGGATTGGAGATGCTTAATGTGAGTCTGGAAGGAGAGTTTACAGTCTAACCAGACACCTAGCTATTTGTAGTTGTCCACATATTCTAAGTCAGAACTGTCCAGGGTAGTGATGCTAGTCGGGCGGGAGGGTGTGGGCAGAAATCGTTTGAAGAGCATCCACTCTTCAACCGATTTACTTGCATTTAAAAGCAGTTGGAGACCTCGGAATGAGTGTTGCATGGCATCGAAGCTCGTTTGGAGGTTTGTTAGTATAGTGTCCAAAGAAGGGCCAGATGTACACAGAACTGCGGTAGTCAAATGTGAATGCTGTTATTGTTGAGTGGAAACATCTAGGAGCAACAACAGCTTGGCTGCAAAGTGGTAGGCCACACAATGTCATTGTGCGCTATAGCAATTTACCTTCACTGGAACTAAGGGGCCCGAACCATGAAAAACAGCCCCAGACCATTATTCCTCCTCCACCAAACTTTACAGTTGGGCAGGTAGCAAACCCTGATTCATCCGTCAGACTGCAAGGTGGTGAAGCATGGTGATCTTAGGCTTGTGTGTAGCTTCTTGGCCATTGAAACCCTGCATGAAGCTCCCGACGAACCGTTCTTGTGCTGACGTTGCTTCCAGAGTCAGTTTGAAACTCGGTAGTGAGTGTTACAACCGGGGACAGACGATTTTGTCATGCTGCGTGCTTCAGCACTCGGTGGTCCCGCTCTGTGCGCTTGTGTGGTCTACCACTTTGGAGCCAAGATATTGTTGCTCCACTTCACAATAACAGCATTTACAGTTGATCTAGCAGGGTAGAAATTTGATGAACTGACTTGTTGGAAAGGTGGCATCTTATGACGGTGTCACGTTGAATGTCACTGAGCTCTTCAGTACGGGCCATTCTACGACCAATGTTTGTTTATCGAGATTGCATGGCTGTGTGCTCGATTTTATACACCTGTCAAAAACGGGGTTGGTTGAAATAGCCAGAATCCACTCATTTGAAGTCATTACCACTAACTTATGGCCATGTAGTGTACCTCAATTCCCTCGTACCCTTGCACATAGAGTCGGTACTCGTACCCTTTGTATAAAGTAGCCAAGTTATTGTTACTCATTGTGTATCTATTATCACGTGTTTTACTTTTAGAATATTTCTGTTTTCTTTCTCTCTGCATTGTTGGGAAGGGCCGGTAAGTAAGCATTTCACTGGTAGTCCACACCACAAATTTGATTTGTTTCTAAATGCTAATGTTTTAGCATTTGTGGCACAAATCCCACTCAAGTCGACCCCCTGAGTGGTGCAGTGGTCTAAGGCGCTGCATCGCAGTACTAGCTGTGCCACTAGAGATTCTGGGTTCGAGTCCAGGCTCTGTCGCAGCTTCCGGGTTAAGTGGGCATTGTGTCAAGAAGCAGTGCGGCTTGGTTGGGTTGTGTTTCGGAGGACACACGGCTCTCGACCTTTGCATCTCCCGAGTCCGTACGGGAGTTGCAGCGATGAGACAAGACTGTAACTACCAATTGGATACCACAAAAATTAGCATTTTTCGCACATCATGTTCAAATAATCCATAAGTGACTTTGGTAAACTTCACAATTCATTTTAGATACTTTTGGATTATTTGGACATGTTGCTGAAAAATGCTAATATCCATCCCATGACTTGAATTGGTGCCACAAATGCTAAAGTGTTAACAGTGCCTGGGAAACTAAAACAAAACATGGATTGCTGTCATACCTTTTCCATAGACTGCTTCCACGATAAGGAAAACAATATGTAATTTTGTAATTTGGGTGAACTCTCCCTTTAAAGTTTAAACGGCCATCGGTTTTCGTTTTAAAGCGAAAATTCCCAAATTGCTATTGCGCTCAATGAAGTTCTATTTACGGCAGTCATGCAGTGCGCTTTAGTGTGAAGTTGTCTAATGTTTGTTGTTGGGGCCCCTCGCTGCTACCAGGATATGTTTGGGTCTTACGGTCCGTCCCTTTCAGATGGTTAAGCATTGCACCTGTACTACCATACTGTACCTCGCATTTCACTACCTTCTCATTTAACTTCTCAAAGTATTGCCATGCAGGACTTCGCTGCTGTCGTTTGCCTTTCTCTGCCTTTTTTCCAACTGTTAATGGCGATGACGTAGTGGTGGATAGTCGACTCGAAAATAATAGATTCCTCGACTTCTTGCACGTCGACTCCCATTTCTGAGTGTCAAGATTTGATTCCGCTAGAAATCGACTCCTCGCCTGCTAAGACTCAGTATTTTTGGAACGGAGGAGACTGATTAGTTGCTGTACTTCCAAGAACACAAACACAGCATCGTGCAGAGCAGGTGAGCGAGGGACCGAGAAAGGGGAGGGGTGTATAGGCAGGTCAGGCCACAAGGCAGATAGAGTCAGGGACCTATCATCAATGAATAGGCTAGGATAGTCTACACGCACCAGACCGAAGACTGAGCACAAATGTGTATCTTTAGCAAATAGAAAGAGCAGGCGAGCCAGCGTGAGGGAGAGAGAGGAGGGGGCAGACAAAGGACTGTGCGCAATTGTCTTGGTAATCTGACATCTCGCAATGTCTCTTCTTGCGATGCCTCGCAAATTCACTAAAGTTCACTTCTACCTCTCTGGTCCTATTTAAATTACACAACAGGCCTTCATCGTCTAGTTAGGCTATAACACGGCAAAGAATATGTTTTGTGATAACTGCACTGTGATATACATTTTGTGGGCAAAAAAATAAATAAACATTTTTAACTTCGTTGTAACGTTTTAAAGTTCACACCCCTAAGTGGAAGAGAAACATGTGATGATCCATGCAAGATACCATTGTAGTTAAACTTAGTAAATTGGAGGTGAAACGAGAGAAAGAGTGTGTGTGTGTGTGTGTGTGTGTGTGTGTGTGTGTGTGTGTGTGTGTGTACGCTTGCGGAGTGTGTGTATGTGACTGTAGCATGCATTTGTGCATGCGCAGTTTGACATTTATTGTCATGAATCTTTCCCTGGAGGTCGAACTGAGAGATTTCCGCGAGATGGGCCAGCTGAAAAGTAAAAAATAGGGTATATTGTAAAGATTCATGAAAATTAATATGATCTTTTTGGTCTTAATTTAAGGTTAGGCATTAGGGTTAGTTAGCAGTGTGGTTAAGGTTAGGTTTAGAATCAGATTTTGTGACTTTGTGGCTATGCCAGCGAGTAACCACTCCGCAGAGCTGCCTCCAGATCATGAGTCATCCCAATAAATGCCAACCTGCTGTGCGTTTATGAAGACACACACATTTACCGGAGAAATTCCTCGTCACCAGCATAGCAGTCAGGACTGCTCCCTACGGACAGAAAGAGAGAGAGAGATGAAGAGAGAGAAAGAGATGGGGTGAGTGGTAGATTACTAGGTTAGCCTGAGAAGTGAGAAGGCTCACAGATGTTTAGTGATTCCTGTGGATTATGAGATTACTAAAATAGAGCAGACCTTGAGTTTCCTCCTGGCGTTGAACTTCTTCAGGCACTCCACCGTCTCCTGTCTGTGCATCATGGACGCCACCGTGGAGCGTTGCTGGAGAAAGAGAGAGACAATGTCAAACAGAGAGGAAACAGAGAGGAAAAGTGTGTGTGTGTGTGTGTCTGTACTTACGGAGACCCATGGGTGTTTGAGGGCCTCCTGGGCAGTTATCCTCTTGGCAGGGTTAATAGTCAACATCTGGTTAATCAGGTTCTTGGCTTCTGGAGTCACCGAGTCCCACTCTGGAGATGGAAACTACACACACACACACACAGATTGATAGACAAAGGGGACACAGAGTGTGTGTGCTTGCGAGTGTGCGCTTGCATGTGAGTGTGTGTGTGTATATCTCACGTCATAGGCTCCTGCTTTGATTTGCTGGTAGAGTTTGTGTTGGTCCTCATCCCAAAATGGAGGATACCCCACTAGCAGGATGTACAGGATCACACCTATACATAAACACACACAAGGACACACATACACGGACACATACATACGTTGAGTGGTGAGAGGGGGGCAGGAGATACAGAAGAGAGAGGGATGAGACAGCGAGATAATAAAGTGATCTGCACTCACCACAGGCCCAGATGTCGACAGGTTTACCATAGGCCTCCTTCCTCAGTACCTCTGGAGATAGGTAACCTGGGGTACCTGCAAAACCTGCACACACAACGACACAAACAGTCATCAAGCTGTATTTGACTTTACTCGTGTGCTGTGGATGATATGATGATGATTCTGGTAGTCAAACACAGCAGACTAAACAATGCAGCGAGACTGGTTCCACTCTGTCTTTTTATTTAGTGAAACTGTTACCAAATACCATAATCAACAATGTCATTTTAAACTGAAATGGACGGCTGAACTGGGAAGTCCTGCTGTACAAATTGTAGTTTTTGACAGGTTATTTGTTATTTTCTTGTAAGCTTAGGCCTACTGTGTTCATTTTTGTATTCATTTGTTTTTACATTTTGTATTTGCAATGTAAATCATGCTGTGTAACTGACTATGATGCAATAAAGAAAGTATTGTAATAGAATATATCCAATTTGATCTAACATGACTTATGACACAACAAACGAGGGGGTTCCAGGGGTTCCAACACCTGACATTCTATAATTCTCCTGTCATTCTGTTCTCTTGAGCAACCATCGATCAATAAGTCAGCAATCCCTCTGCCCAGATGTCCATCCGCCGCTGTCGCCGTACCTGGGCCGTCGTGTTGAAGACCACTTCCCGGTATAGGCGAGAAATGGTTCGCCACTGGACCCCTGCTCCACACTATCGTCTCGGGAAGAGGGTATGGCTCTTCACCCGTGACATGCCTCTCCGGGTGTAGTCCCCTAAACCTTCCCCCCACTTCATCGGCCCGTTCCCCATCTCTAGTGTCATTAGCCCCACTGTTGTTCGTCTCCGTATTCACCCTACTTTCCAGGATTGTGTCTAGGATTAAGCCCTTGTCTCACAGCCCTTTGTCTTCTGTTTCCAGGCCCACCCGTCCTCCCCGTGTCATCGATGGCCTTCCAGCGTACACGGTGAGACGCCTCCTGAGTGTTCAACCACAGGGCAGGGGTTTCCAGTACCTGGTTGACTGGGAGGGTTATGGCCCAGAGGAGAAGTGCTGGGTCCCTGCTAGAGACATCCTGGACCAAGGTCTCATCGCCGACTGTCACCGCCGGCATCCCGGTCAACCAGGTATGCACAGGTGTTGCCCATTATCCCCTGTGTATTTATACCTGTGTTCTCTATTTGTCTGTTGACAGTTTGTCAAGTCAACCAGTGTTTTTGTTTTCAGCTCCTGCTTTTCCCAGGCTCTCTTTTTCTCGCTCTCCTGGTTTTGACCCTTGCCTGTTCTAACTCTGAGCCCGCCTGCCTGACCACTCTGCCTGCCCCTGACCCTGCCTCCCGACCTGTACCTTTGCCCCACCTCTGGATTATTGACCTCTGCCTACCCTGATTCCCTCACTGCCGTCTGGTACCGTTGACCCACGTCTGGTTTACTGACCCTTGACAGGTCTATTGCCTGCGCCTGTTGGATTATTATACCATTGTTAATTCAATGTGTCTGCATCTGGGTGTTACTTTCATATCTGATAAGGAGGCTCATGCTTCTCATTCCCTTCCATAGACTTACACAGTAATTAAGGCAACTTCCGGAGGACGTCCTCCAACCTATCAGAGCTCTTTCAGCGTGAACTGACATGTTGTCCTCCCAATCAAAGGATCAGAGAATGAATCTAATACATAACCTACAGCCAGCTAGCTAGCACTACAGTGCATAAAATGTGGTGAATAGTTGACTCAAAGAGAAAGACAATAGTTGAACAGTTTTGAACAAATTAATTTACTTAAAAATGAAGCGAGAGAGATAGAGCTAGCTATATTTCGTAGACTTTTTTTCACTTTCACTTAGCTAGCGCAGCTAGCTAATTTATCCTACTAAAAAACCCAGCTCAAACTGAGAGGGATGCTATGTTAGCTAGCTGGCTATGGCTATCCAACACTGGAAGTCTTCCAAGTCAAGGTAGGCTTTTGGTTTAATTAATTTATTGCCACTGGGGCCCGCTGGTGTAACTGCTAAACTGCTTGCTGACGGTACACTGTACTGCATGATTACAGTGGGTTTACTAACACATTAGTTGTAATAGCTATGTTGACTATGACGTTTGCTAATATGGTGACAACGATGTAGGCTGTGTGTAGCGGTTATTATATGAAATTCTGGTATGGAAAGGTTTTTTCACCTGGTCACAGAAAAGCTAATTTGTTGTGCACTGAAGGCCACAAGTGAAGGGGAAGAGATTGCGTAGATTCGAGAAGGAATTATGAGATCATGCTGTTTGTATGTGGCTGCTATGAAAGTGAACTGTGTTTGCGTGTGATCAGGGGTGTATTCATTCCGCCAATTCTGTTGAAAACGTTTCTTAAATGGAAGCAAATGGAAACAAAACTGGGATAAAAATACCTGAAATTGTCCAATAGAAGCTCTTGTTTGCAACTGCTGGACTAATGATTACACCCTAGATCAGCTAGATGCAGGCAAGAGTGTGCAAAGCAGTATTGAATGTGTCACTGTCACCTTGATTACTCTCATTTTTCTCTCGACCTGTGTACCTACATTGTAAACTTTTATTCATAGGCTATGTGCATAGGGAAAATTTGAGTATGATGTAATAACCTAAACCTATCATCTTAAATGGCACCGACCACAACTTCTCCATCCGGGTCGTTCAGAACAAAACAATCCTATGGTGATGTCAAATATGTTAATTAACCCAGACGGTGATGAGTGTGAACATGGTGAACTTTATAACCATCCATGGAAGCCCTATTGAGGATCATGTGGTCTCAGCATGACCAATCCTTGAGGAGTTGTTAAGAATCTGGACAAGACATTCTGCAACAAAGGTCTTCTTTGCCTTCGGAAACATCGTCTCCGGGAAGCTGGTTTCTGAGGAGAATAGGCAATCCAAAGGCAACGCTGGGGCTTCTGAAAGGCTTCTGAAAGAGCCCTAACAAAATTAAACGGAATGCTCCTAGGAGACAAATATGTTTTCATTGGACCCTTCACATCTCTTCACGAGCGAAAGGCTGGAACCAGCTCCAGCGCCAGGGGCCAAAGACTTCACCAATGTCTACACTAATCATTTTGGTCAGCATGTCAGCATGTCCAGTTGAGACAGCTCTTTGGATATGGTCAAGTCACATTGTATTGGTTGCATAAAAATATGTGGTGCAATGTCACATGTTAATGCCACTTTCTAGATGTGAGTTAAAACTTAAGTGTCTGTGATTCCAGTGTCTAATTGGAGTGTATCTGACCACCTCAATCTGTGGATCAGATGAATGGCAAGGAGCTGAACGGGAAGTGACTCTATGTGGGTAGTGCCCAGACGAAAGCAGAGCGTCAGGCAGAACTGAAACAGCCCAGACATCAAGGAGTGAACCTTTATTTAAATTATCTGGAATTATCTGTAACACTGACAATGATAAGCTACACAAGGAGTTCTCTCATTTCGGGGACCATCACCAGTACCAAGGTGATGAGGACTGAGGGCTGACCAAAGCGAGGGGCTTTGGCTTTGTGGGCCTCTCCTTCCCCCGAGGAGGCCACCAAGGCTGTGGCGGAGATGAAATGCCGCATTGTGTCTACTAAGCCACTGTATGTGGCTCCAACCCAGAACAGGGCACAGCGCGTCAAATTCCTCACAAATACAAGAAGAGGATGGCCAGCATCATAGCTGAGACCAACCCTAACCCAATGATCATCTTCTACTGTGCCTGCCAATCAGGTAAATCCAAATCATTTGATTTCATGTGGACATTACTGTGAAATTGAAACTTGAGTAATGTGAATTACAGGAAAAATCCACTCAAAACCTACACTGAGTGTACAAAACATTAAGAACACCTTGCTAATATTGAGTTCCCCCCTCTTTTCCTATAAGTACAGCCTAAATTCCTCAAGGCATGGACTCGACAAGGTGTCGAAAGCATTCTCATGATTGAAGTGGATTTAACAAGTGACATCAATATGGGATCATAGCTTTCACCTGGTCTATGTCATGGAAAGAGTTCAATCATAATGTTTGTACACTCTGTGTATATTTTGGTATTTTTTTCATTAGTCCACTGTTAATACAATCGCAAAATGTTTCGCACGTCAGCAGTCAAGAGTTTAAGATATTGGACTTTCAAGAAGAAAAGCGTCACTTGACACATCGTCATGATGCATTTTGCGTCATGATGATGTGAAACTCCAATATTTTGAAAACTTGACTGCTGACATTTGGAACTATTTAACAGTGGACTAATGGAAAAAAAAAATATATATATATATATTTATATAGTTGAGTGTAACAACTTTCACCGAAGCAAAACAATGCATTTACTGTGCATTTGGAAAGTAAACAAACCACTTCACTTTTTCCACAGTCTTATGTTACAGCCTTCTTCTAAAACAGATTAAATGTTGTTGTTTTTCTCATCCATCTACACACACTACCCAATAATGACAAAGCAAAAACAGCTTTCTAGAATTTTTTGCAAATATATAAAAAAATAGACATTTTCAGGTCTTGGCTGTGTGCTGAAGGTTGTTGTCCTGTTGGAAAGTGTGAGGTCCTGAGTGCTTTGGAGCAGGTTTTCATCAAGGATCTCTCTGTGCTTTGCTCCGTTCATCTTTCCCTCGATCCTGACACGTCTCCCAGTCCCTGCCGCTGAAGAATATCCTCACAGCACGATGCTGCCACCACCATGCTTCACCGTAGGGTTGGTGCTGGGTTTCCTCCAGACGTAACGCTTGGCATTCAGGACATAGAGTTCAATCTTGGTTTCATCAGACCAGAAAATCTTGTTGGTCATTATGGGGTATTATGTGTAGATTGATGAGGGGGGATAATTATTTTATATATTTTATAATAATAATGAAACAAAATGTGGAAAAAGTGAAGGGGTCTGAATACTTTCAGAATGAAGATAAGTTTGATTAATAAAAAATATATAATTGAGGTTTAAAAATGTGAATATGAAAAAATATTCTTACAAGAGAATAGCTAGTCTCTGGGCCATACAAACACGTGTTAAAACATGAATACAGTTTGTGTGTGTGTGTGTGTGTGTGTGTGCGAGTGGGTGCGTGTGGACGTACCGAACCATGCCTGTTGGTCTCCCTGCACCTCGATGGCCAGTCCAAAGTCAGCCAACTTCACTGCAGCGTTCTTACACTTACTGGCCAGCAGCAAGTTCTCTGGCTACACAGGGGACATGAAGGCGAACACTTTCACAGGTGCACAGAGATCCTATTCAATAAGTTCTAAAAGGTTATTATATGTACATGTACACATACACTACCCGTCAAAGGTTATAGAACACCTAATGTACTCATTCAAGGGTTTTTCTTTATTTATACTATTTCCTACATTGTAGAATAATACCGAAGACATCAAAACTTTGAAATGACACACATTGAATCATGTAGTAACCAAAAAAGTGTTAAACAAATTATATTTGAGAATCTTCAAATAGCCACCCCTTGGCTTGATGACAGCTTTGCCCACTCTTGGCATTCTCTCAACCAGCTTCACCTGGAATGCTTTTCCAACACTCTTGAAGGAGTTCCCACATATCCTGAGCACTTGTTGGCTGATTTTCCTTCACTCTGCGGTCCAACTCTTACCAAACCATCTCAATTTGGTTGAGGTCGGGGGATTGTGGAGGCCAGGACATCTGATGCAGCACTTCATCACTCTCCTTCTTGGTAAAATAGCCCGTACACAGCCTGGAGGTGTGTTGAATCATTGTCCTATTGAAAAACCAATGATAGTCCCACTAAGCACAAACCAGATGGATTGGTGTATCGCTGCAGAATGCTGCGTGAGCCATGCTTGTTAAGTGTGCCTTGAATTCTAATTAAATCACAGACAGTGTCACCAGCAAAGCACTCCCACACCATAACACCACCACCTCCATGCTTTATGGTGGTATATACACATGCGGAGATCACCCGTTCACCTACTCTGCGTCTCACAAAGACACGGAGGTTTGAATCAAAAATCTTGAATTTGGACTCTAATGAACTTATCCTCAAGCATTTATTTGGGCTGCAATTTCTGAGGCTGGTAACTCTAATGACCTTATCCTCTGCAGCAGAGGTAACTCTGGGTCTTCCTTTCCTGTGGCGGTCCTCATGAAAGCCAGCTTCATCATAGTGCTTGATGGTTTGTGCGACTGCACTTGAAGACACTTTCAAAGTTCATGAAATGTTCCATATAGATTGGCCTTCATGTCTTAAAGTAATGATGGACTGTTGTTTCTCCTTTCTTATTTGAGCTGTTCTTGCCATAATATGGACTTGATCTTTTACCAAATAGGGCTATCTTCTGTATACCACCCCTACCTTGTCACAACACAACTGATTGGCTCAAACGCATTAAGATGGAAAGAAATTCCACAAATTAACTTTTAAGAAATGCATTCCAGGTGACTACTTCATGATGCTGGTTGAGAAAATGCCAAGTGTGTGCAAAGCTGTCATCAAGGCAGAGGGTGGTTATTTGAAGAATCTCGATTTGTGTCATCACTTTTTTGGTTACTACATGATTCCATATGTGTTATTTCATCGTTTTGATGTATTCACTATTATTCTACAATGTAGAAAATAGTAAAAATTAAGAAAAACCATTGAATGAGCAGGTGTTCTAAAACTTTTGACTGGTAGTCTACACACACAGAGAGAGACACACACACACACACACACACACACACACACACACACACACACACACACACACTACCATTCAAACATTTGGGGTCACTTAGAAATGTCCTTGTTTTTGAAAGAAAAACACATTTTTTGTCAATTAAAATAACATCAAATTGATCAGAAATACAGTGTAGACATTGTTAATGTTGTAAATGACTACATGACTATCTATAATACTCCCTTCACATAACAGCACAAACTGTCTAACCAGAATAGAAAGAGTGGGAGGCTTCGGTGCATAACTGAGCAAGAGGACAAGTACATTGGAGTGTCTAGTTTGAGAAACAGACGCCTCACAAGTACTCAACTGGCAGCTTCATTAAATAGTACCCGCAAAACACCAGTCTCAATGTCAACAGTGAAGAGGCGACTCCGGGTTGCTGGCCTACACATACCAGCCAGGTTGTTCAAGATCCACTGCAAGATTAGCAGCCAGGTCACCGTCCATCCATGTCTGAGGATGTCGGGAGATGATGTGGAAGCTGGACATTAGGGGCAACAGTGAGCGCTGTTACCTTCAAGTAGGTTTCGGTTTTGCTAGGGCGTTGTGAATGACCCAAAAACCTAACCTAACTCTAACCCTAGCTCTTCACATAACTCTAACCTTAACCCTAAACCCCCTAGAAATAGCATTTCGCCCTGTGGGGTCTAACAAAATGTCCCCAGTTGGTCACATTTTTGTTTGTTTACTATTCTTGTGGGGACTTCTGGTACCCACATGTCCACACACACACACACAGTGGGACTGCTGTATAATGTCAGCATGACTAGCTACAGTACATAGAGGTAGATAGAGGCCTTTGGTGACTAGACACAGTACATAGACGTAGATAGAGGCCTTTGGTGACTAGACACAGTACATAGACGTAGATAGAGGCCTTCAGAGTAGTTTTATTAAACGTATGGCAGTTTCATTGTGTCAGGAGCATGACAGATTTGTAGAAAATCGATCCTATTCTTATGCCTTGACAATTACACACACATCTATGTCTTACTATACTTTCATTGATTCCCATTCAAAATCCTATTCTCCCTAACCCTAGTCCTAACCCTAGTCCTACTCCAAACCCTAATTCTAACTCTAACCCAAATGCCTAAAGTAGCTGTTTTAGAAGTGAGGAAAATCACATTGTAGGATTTGTAATGAATTTATTTGCAAATTATGGTGGAAAATAAGTATTTGGTCAATAACAAAAGTTTTATCCTTTGTTGGCAATGACAGAGGTCAAACGTTTTCTGTAAGTCTTCACAAGGTTTTCACACACGGTTGGTGGTATTTTGGCCCATTCCTCCATGCAGATCTCCTCTAGAGCAGTGATGTTTTGGGGCTGTTGCTGGGCAACACAGACTTTCAACTCTCTCCAAAGATTTTCTATGGGGTTGAGATCTGGAGACTGGCTAGGCCACTCCAGGACCTTGAAATGCTTCTTACGAAGCCACTCATTTGTTGCGCGGGGCGGTGTGTTTGGGATCATTGCCATGCTGAAAAGACCCAGCCATGTTTCATCTTCAATGCCCTTGCTGGTTGAAGGAGGTTTTCACTCAAAATCTCACGATACATGGGCCCATTTCATTCTTTCCTTTACACGGATCAGTTGTCCTGGTCCCTTTGCAGAAAAACAAACTTCAGACGGGCCTGGACATGTACTGGATTAAGCAGGGGGACACGTCTGGCACTGCAGGATTTGAGTCCCTGGCTGCGTAGTGTGTTACTGATGGTAGGCTTTGTTACTTTGGTCCCAGCTCTCTGCAGGTCATTCACTTGGCCCCCCGTGTGGTTCTGGGATTTTTGCTCACTCTTCTTGTGATCATTTTGACCCCACGGGGTGAGATCTTGCGTGGAGCCCCAGATCGAGGGAGATTATCAGTGGTCTTGTATGTCTTCATTTCCTAATAATTGCTCCCACAGTTGATTTCTTCAAACCAAGCTGCTTACCTATTGCAGATTCAGTCTTCGCAGCCTGGTGCAGGTCTACAATTTTGTTTCTGGTGTCCTTTGACAGCTCTTTGGTCTTGGCCATAGTGGAGTTTGGAGTGTGACTGAGGTTGTGGACAGGTGTCTTCTGTGAGAGCCAGAAATCTTGCTTGTTTGTAGGTGACCATACTTATTTTCCACCATAATTTGCAAATAAATTCATAAAAAATCCTACAATGTGATTTTCTGGATTTTTTTGCTTCTCATGTTGTCTGTCATAGTTGAAGTGTACCTATGATGAAAATTACAGGCCTCTCATCTTTTTAAGTGGGAGAACTTGCACAATTGGTGGCTGACAATACTTTTTTGCCCCACTGTATATGCCATTTATTTAACCTTTTATCCAACGTGACATCAGTCCACACACTTTGATATGTGAACACAGTGGGAATCGAACTGAGTCACTTACAGGACCATTACAATACGTAAGTACAATGCAATTCTGTAAAATACAATACAGAATTACAATACAGGTGGAAGATGTATGATTGCCATCCCCATGACTGTACCATCCTCCTTCAGGCCATGGTTGTCTTGGCTGTGTGCTTAGGGTCGTTGTCCTGTTGAAGGTGAACCTTCACCCCAGTCTGAGGTCCTGAGCACTCTGGAACAGGTTTTCATCAAGGATCTCTCTGTACTTTGCTCCATTCCATTCCAGTCATAAAAGCCTGATTGGTGGAGTGCTGCAGACATGGTTGTCCTTCTGGAAGGTTCTCCACAGAGGAACTCTGTCAAAGTGACCATCAGATTTTTGGTCACCTCTCTGACCAAGGCTGGCCTCCCTTGATTGGTCAGTTTGGCTGGGAGGCCAGCTCTAGGAAAAGCCTTGGTGGTCCCAAACTTCTTTCATTTAAGAATTGTGGAGGCCACTGTTTTCTTGAGGACCTTCAAATCTGTAGACATTTTTTGGTACCCTTCCCCAGATCTGTGCCTCGACACAATCCTGTCTCAGAGCTCTACAGACAATCCCTTCGACCTCATGGCTTGGTTTTTGCTCTGACATAAACTGTCAACTGTGGGACCTTATATAGACAGGTGTGTGCATTCCAAATCATCTCCAATCATATTAATTTACCACAGAGTTGTAGAAACATCTCAAGGATGATCAATGGAAACAGAATGCACCTGATCTATATTTCGAATCTTATATCAAAGGGTCTGAATATTTACGTAAATAAGGTAGTTAAATTTTTATAAACGTGCAAAAATTTCAACAAAAAAATCAGTTTTTGCTTTGTCAGGGGGATACCTAGTCAGTTGTACAACTGAATGCCTTCAACTGAAATGTGTCTTCCGCATTTAACCCAACCCCTCTGAAACAGAGAGGGGCTGCCTTAATCGACATCCACGTCTTCAGCGCCCAGGGGAACAGTGGGTTAACTGCCTTGCTCAAGGCCAGAACGAAAGATTTTTACCTTGTCAGCTTGGGGGTTCGTTTCAGCAACCTTTTGGTTACTGGCCCAAAGCTCTACCCACTAGGCTACCCTGCCGGCCCTCCACTCTAACCACTAGACTACCCTGCCGCCCCTCCACTCTAACCACTAGGCTACCCTGCCGGCCCTCCACTCTACCCACTAGGCTACCCTGCCGCCCCTCCACTCTAACCACTAGGCTACCTGCCACCCCAGAATAAGTCTGCAATGTAACAAAAAGTGGAACAAGTCAAGGGTTCTGAATATTTTCCGAATGCACTGTATGTCAGGCTGGGATTCATCATGTAAAAACGCTTTTTTCCCAGGTGTATGAACATGATGGTATTTACTGCGATTTAGATGGGAACCTATGGAACCTATGGAACCTATGGAACCTATGGAACCTATGGCCAAATGCTCAAGATCGGCTTGATGCAAACTAGTGGCTGCTAAACTTTCTTATTTTTTTTCTATAATTTGATTACATTGTGAACGATGTCTTCAATGATCGCACCTTTATTATCACATAGGATAGAAATTATGGAAATTAGATGTTTAAGCAATTTTAAATGAGTAGTGCAAATGTATTGCCTAATGTGAGAACAGTGTAATTTACTGTACTGTAGAATACTACATTCAAAGGGCATTTTTGAAAAATGGATCTTACATGTTTTGCTATTGGATTAACTGGTTGTTAAAATAACTAAATTGAGAAGATATCATTATGTTGTGTTTTGGGGATTACATTCCCACAGTAAACTTGTTAATTTGGATCAATGGTTGTGTGGTGAAGGATGTCAAACAAACAAAATTAATGCACAATGAAAGGTGCTGAATGTAAGGCTGGCTGCGTTACTAGTGTTGCCAGTGGCTGCGTTACTAGTGTTACCAGTGGCTGCGTTACTAGTGTTACCAGTGCCTGCGTTACTAGTGTTACCAGTGGCTGCGTTACTAGTGTTACCAGTGGCTGCTTTACTAGTGTTACCAGTGGCTGCGTTACTAGTGTTACCAGTGGCTGCGTTAATAGTGTTACCAGTGGCTGCGTTACTAGTGTTACCAGTGGCTGCGTTACTAGTGTTACCAGTGGCTGCGTTAATAGTGTTGCCAGTGGCTGCGTTACTAGTGTTACCAGTGGCTGCGTTACTAGTGTTACCAGTGGCTGCGTTAATAGTGTTACCAGTGGCTGCGTTACTAGTGTTACCAGTGGCTGCGTTACTAGTGTTACCAGTGGCTGCGTTACTAGTGTTACCAGTGGCTGCGTTACTAGTGTTACCAGTGGCTGCGTTACTAGTGTTACCAGTGGCTGCGTTACTAGTGTTACCAGTGGCTGCGTTAATAGTGTTGCCAGTGGCTGCGTTACTAGTGTTGCCAGTGGCTGCGTTACTAGTGTTGCCAGTGGCTGCGTTACTAGTGTTACCAGTGGCTGCGTTACTAGTGTTACCAGTGGCTGCGTTACTAGTGTTACCAGTGGCTGCGTTAATAGTGTTACCAGTGGCTGCGTTACTAGTGTTACCAGTGGCTGCGTTACTAGTGTTGCCAGTGGCTGCGTTACTAGTGTTGCCAGTGGCTGCGTTACTAGTGTTGCCAGTGGCTGCGTTACTAGTGTTACCAGTGGCTGCGTTAATAGTGTTACCAGTGGCTGCGTTACTAGTGTTACCAGTGGCTGCGTTACTAGTGTTACCAGTGGCTGCGTTAATAGTGTTACCAGTGGCTGCGTTACTAGTGTTACCAGTGGCTGCGTTACTAGTGTTACCAGTGGCTGCGTTAATAGTGTTGCCAGTGGCTGCGTTACTAGTGTTACCAGTGGCTGCGTTAATAGTGTTACCAGTGGCTGCGTTACTAGTGTTGCCAGTGGCTGCGTTACTAGTGTTACCAGTGGCTGCGTTACTAGTGTTACCAGTGGCTGCGTTACTAGTGTTGCCAGTGGCTGCGTTACTAGTGTTACCAGTGGCTGCGTTACTAGTGTTACCAGTGGCTGCGTTAATAGTGTTACCAGTGGCTGCGTTACTAGTGTTACCAGTGGCTGTGTTACCAGTGGCTGCGTTAATAGTGTTACCAGTGGCTGCGTTACTAGTGTTGCCAGTGGCTGCGTTAATAGTGTTGCCAGTGGCTGCGTTACTAGTGTTACCAGTGGCTGTGTTACTAGTGTTACCAGTGGCTGCGTTACTAGTGTTGCCAGTGGCTGCGTTACTAGTGTTACCAGTGGCTGCGTTACTAGTGTTACCAGTGGCTGCGTTAATAGTGTTACCAGTGGCTGCGTTACTAGTGTTGCCAGTGGCTGCGTTACTAGTGTTGCCAGTGGCTGCGTTACTAGTGTTACCAGTGGCTGTGTTACCAGTGGCTGCGTTAATAGTGTTACCAGTGGCTGCGTTACTAGTGTTGCCAGTGGCTGCGTTACTAGTGTTGCCAGTGGCTGCGTTACTCGTGTTCAACATACAGTTGAAGTCGGAAGTTTACATAAACTCAGTTTACATGTATTTGGCTAAGGTGTTTCACAATTCTTGACATTTAATCCTAGTAAAAATTCCCTATCTTAGGTCAGTTAGGATCACCACTTTATTTTAATAATGTGAAATGTCAGAATAATAGTAGAGTGATTTATTTCATCTTTTATTTCTTTCATCACATTCCCAGTGGGTCAGAAGTTTGCATACTACACTCAATTAGTATTTGGTAGCATTGCCTTCAAATTGTTTAACTTGGGTCAAACGTTTCGGGTAGCCTTCCACAAGCTTCCCACAATAAGTTGGGTGAATTTTGGCCCATTCCTCCTGACAGAGCTGGTGTAACTGAGTCAGGTTTGTAGGCCTCCTTGTTCGCACACGCTTTTTCAGTTCTGCCAACAAATGTTCTATAGGGTTGAGGTCAGGGCTTTGTGATGGACACTCCAATACCTTGAATTTGTTGTCCGTAAGCCATTTTGCTACAACTTTGGAAGTATGCTTGTGGTCATTGTCCATTTGGAAGACCCATTTGCGACCAAGCTTTAACTTCCTGATTGATGTCTTGAGATGTTGTTTCAGTATACAGATAAAATCAGAAGTTTACATACACTTAGGTTGTAGTCATTAAAACAAATTTTTCAACCACTCCACAAATGTCTTGTGAACAAACTATAGTGATGACCATTGTTATGTTTGGAGGAAAAAGGGGGAGACTTGCAAGCCGAAGAACACCATCCCAACCGTGAAGCACGGGGTGGCAGCATCATGTTCTGGGGGTGCTTCGCTGCAGGAGGGATTGGTGCACTTCACAAAATAGATGGCATCATGAGGTAGGAATTTGTAAGTCGCTCTGGATAAGAGCGTCTGCCAAATGACTTAAATGTAAATGTAGGAAAATTAGCCTCCCCCGTTTTCCTCCAAACATAACGATGGTCATTATGGCCAAACAGTTCTGCTTTTGTTTGTTTTGTAGTCCAGAGGATATTTCTCCAAAAAGTACGATCTTTGTAGTCTGGCTTTTTATGGCAGTTTTGGAGCAGTGGCTTCTTCCTTGTTGAGGGGCCTTTCAGGTTATGCCGATATAGGACTCGTTTTACTGTGGATACAGATACTTTTGTACCTGTTTCCTCCAGCATCTTCACAAGGTCCTTTGCTGTTGTTCTGGGATTGATTTGCACTTTTCGCACCAAAGTACGTTCATCTCCAGGAGGCAGAACACATCTCCTTCCTGAGCGGTATGACGGCTGCGTGGTCCCATGGTGTTTATACTTGCATACTATTGTTTGTATAAATGATCGTGGTACCTTCAGGCATTTGGAAATTGCTCCCAAGGATGAATCAGACTTGTGGGGGTCTAAAAAAACACAATTCTGAGGCCTTGGCACTGGGTTTGAAGGTAGGCCTTGAAATACATCCACAGGTACACCTCTAATTGACTCAAATTATGTCAAATAGCTTATCAGAAGCTTCTAAAGCCATGACATAATTTTCTGGAATTTTCCAAGCTGTTTAAAGGCACAGTCAATTTAGTGTACTTCTGACCCACTGGAATTATGATACAGTGAAATAATCTGTCTGTAAACAATTGTTGGAAAAATTACTTGTGTCATGCACAAAGTAGATGTCCTAACCGACTTGACAAAACTATAGCTTGTTAACAAGAAATTTGTGGAGTGGTTGAAAAACGAGTTTTAATGACTCCAACCTAAGTGAATGTAAACTTCCGACTTCAACTGTATTGTGAAAATAGTGCCAAAATGATTAAAAGAATCTATAACTCACCTTGAGGTCTCTGTGTACCACACCCGACTGGTGACAGTGGAGCACGGCCTCCAGGATCTGCTGGATGCAGTGACTGTATAACAACACCAGGGGGAGTCGGTTAGTCTCTGCCAGTGTGCTGCATCTGATCTGTGTTCCGTGTGGTGTATTGCAGTGCTTTTAAAATTGTGCAAGACAAACTATGTTCTATTTAAGTCCCAAAAGTGGTAACTCCAAGCTAAAATCAAGCACCCCTCAACTTTCAAGTATTTGAAGGTATTTGACACACACACACACACACACACACACACACACACACGCTTGTACAGTAAAAGTGCATGAACGTGTCAATACACCCACAGCTCAAGTCCACTCCTGTGTCTTTCTGTCGTGAATGCCATTGTGTGTTATCACTGGACTACAAAGGAGTGGATGCTCTTGAATATCAGCATACCTAAAACACTCCACATTGACTTGAGAACAGAACCTGCCACTGTGTGTGTGTGTGTGTGTGTGTGTATGTGTCAACGTATGTATGTGTCTGTGTATGTGTGTCCTTGTGTGTGTTTGTGTATAGGTGTGATCCTGTACATCCTGCTAGTGGGGTATCCTCCATTTTGGGATGAGGACCAACACAAACTCTACCAGCAAATCAAAGCAGGAGCCTATGACGTGAGATATACACACACACACTCACATGCAAGCGCACACTCTCTCACCTCTGTCTATTAATCAGTTTGACAAAAAGGATGGTGTGTGTGTTTAGGAGAGGCTATGTCAAACTTGGTGACTTTCTCTGGCTTATTTTTAAAAAATGTGTCAAACACAAAATAGAAAATATACTTCACCCAATTATAACAATTACAATTTAAAATTTCACTCCCAGTTTCTTTGACTGAGAAATACTTTCCCTCTAAATCTTTATCTCTGACTTTCACTTTCTTTTGTTGCCACAAGCAAATACAACCAGTCTTGGATAGGCAGACAGACGGACAGACAACACAAGCAAATACAACCAGTCTTGGATAGGCAGGCAGACAGACGGACAGACAACAAGCAAATACAACCAGTCTTGGATAGGCAGGCAGACTGACAGAGAACACATGCAAATACAACCAGTCTTGGATAGGCAGACAGACGGACAGACAACACAAGCAAATACAACCAGTCTTGGATAGGCAGGCAGACAGACGGACAGACAACAAGCAAATACAACCAGTCTTGGATAGGCAGACAGACGGACAGACAACAGATGTAAATACAACCAGTCTTAGATAGGCAGACAGACTGACAGAGAACACATGCAAATACAACCAGTCTTGGATAGGCAGACAGACGGACAGACAACAGATGCAATGCGGGCAAAAATCTGAACACACACACTCAGGGTAGGGCAATGTAGCAAACTTCACACACACCATGAAATATGTATGTACACTTCCAATCTTTTCTCAATGTCCTCTACCCCTCACAGTACTCCCTCGATCCTTGCTATTTTCTAACTCACCTATTTCACTGTCCAATTTCCCTTTCTCTCTCTCCCACCCCCACACAACGCCTCCACAGTCAAATTGATTTAAGTCTGTCTGTCTGTCATGCTCAGTGCAATGGAAAGGTAAAACTGAGAGTAACATTGAACAGGAGAGAGGGAGAGTAAGAGACAGAGACTCAAAATGGCAATGTTTCCCATGCCAATTTTAGTTATTTCAACTTTATTTATTTTGTATTTTTCACCCCTTTTTTCTCCCCAATTTTGTGGTATCCAATTGGTAATAGTTACATTCTTGTCTCATCGCTGCAAATCCCGTATGGACTCGGGAGAGGCGAAGGTCGAGAGCCACACAACCCAACCAAGCCGCACTGCTTCTTGACACATTGCTAGTGCGCGATGAGACAAGGATATCCCGACCGGCCAAACCCGCCCTAACCCGGACAACGCTGGGCCAATTGTGCATCGTCCCATGGGCCACCCGGTCGCGGCTAGCTAACATAGCACGAGAACGAGCTACCGCGCCATCTACAGTATGTTAGTCATGAAAGCTGGAAAAGTTAGTTAGCTGCTAGCCAATCAATCAAGAAGCCTGTCTTTTTATTCGGGTTACAACGTTCTGTTTGTATGTGTTGTAAACGTTGACTCCTCACACTTTGATTGGTGTAGCTAATATTGCACCGATGTAGCTATGTTAGCTAAGTAGGTCATTAGAATGTGAGCCAAACAGACGGTAAGTTATTCGCTCACGTTAGCTAGTAAAACTCAGAATGACACTGGCTGTAAGTCAGGTGCAGAAAATAGTGTAAAGCCCGTGAATTGAGAGAGAGAGCACATGATAGAGCAAGCTGATGGATGGAAGAGGGTGAACTGTGTAAAAAGGTGTTTACCTGGCATCTGCTTCACTGTAGTACTCTCTGGCCACAATGTCCTCAAACAGCTCTCCACCTGTCACTCTACAACACAAAGAGACTAGTTTACACACACACACACCCTTACAAAAGAAAACGTGGCAATGCAGTTTCACATGTGAAAATCCCATTGAGCTTAAACATATTTTCACATGTATTACATTCAGAGTAAAATAATTGAATAATAATGTAACCTTTATTTAACTAGGCAAGTCAGTTAAAGAACAAATTCTTATTTACAATGACAGCCTACTCCGGCCAAACCCGGACGACGCTCGGCCAATTGTGCGCAGCCCTATGGGACTCCCAATCACGACCGTATGTGATACAGCCTGGATTCGAACCAGGTATTATAGTGACGCCTCTTGCACTGAGATGCAGTGCCTTTGACCACCACACCACTCAGGAGCCCGGACATTAACACCCCCTTTTCACATGTGCAGAGAATACCATGTTTTCACCTCACAAGTGAATTTCAAGTTCACATTTGAAAAACATGAATATGTGAAAATCACATTTGCAGTTTAACGTGCAAGTTCACATGTGGGGGTGAAATAGTGTTATTCTCTTCACTTGTGAAAAGGTGGCAATGTTTCCACAAGTGGAATTGCAAATTCTGTAATGTCATTCTGTAAAAAGGTTACTTAACATATTAATTATTTCTGAGCCATCCGCTCCACTTGTATTATTGTAATCCTCCATAGTGTTGAATTGATATACATGTACTTAGCGCTACCATTAGGGAGAGGCATCTCTCTCTGTTACTACTGCAGACACCCGCCTCGTTTCTTCGTCCGTCGGTCAGTGATCGTTGGAAGAAGCCCATTGAAAAGAACAGAGAAGCTCTCTGTGTCTCTTTGGTTTTTTTATCCTGTTTTCTGGTTTTTAACAGATGGTTGTTTTTTCAAAATCAAGAGATAAACATGTTTAACTAAACTGTGTTGAGTTTTCTGTTAATTTTGATGTATAATTTAATTGTTTTGACCGAGTGAAAAACTAATGAGGTTATCTTATTTACATGAGTGTAGCCAAGCTAAGTATCTAGCGTGTGTACATTTGTGTACATATGAACCACGCTAATGACGTATTTTAGAAGGTAACTTTTTGTGAAATGTCTAATCTAATGGTCGCATGCTAATTGCTAACTGCTAGCTAGCTTAGTGATAGGCACGAGCTAGCCTTCCATTTTGTCCTAGCTAGCTATTTTTAGCTTCTGCTTTTGTTAGCTGTCCGTTGAGTTATTAAATGTAACAAAAAACAAACTCAAAACGTAAATATTCTTGTAATGCTTTTAATATTTATTTAATATTTAACTAGGCAAGTCAGTTAAGAACAAATTCTTATTTACAATGACGGCCTACCCCAGCCAAATCCGGACGACGCTGGGCCAATTGTGTGCCGCCCAATGGGACTCCGAAACACGGCCGGATGTGATACAGCCTGGATTCGAACCAAGGCCTGTAGTGATGCCTCTTACACTGAGATGCTGCGGCACTGAGACCCGGGTTCTAACTCTGATAACAGTCAATAGAACAGAAACAGTGGCCCCTCTAACGGTCAAGAGACCCGGGGAGACCCGGGTTCTAACTCTGCCGGTTACAAAAGAACATGTGAAATGTTGGGAAACCACTATTTTGTGTTCATGTGAAACTTCACAAGTTAATGAAAAACACTTTTCACATGATTTGTTCATATGTGTCCAAAAACCACGTGCTTTTTTTCCATAGGTTTTATCAGGTGATTCTTTTACATGTTTTTTTTGTAAGGACACACACACACACACACACACCCCGAAGGGGGATGTCCTCATTAGGGGGAAACCCTCAGCTCTGCAGGAATCTCTCTGGCTGGGTTGCCATGGAGACAGGCTCCACTGAGGGGCAGTATATGTGAGCGAGTTTGTGTGCATGTGTGTGGAAGGCTAAAGATGGAACTGAGTGTGTGCAAAAGGGGGGATGGTTATGTAATTGGGGGAAATCTCCTTGGAAACGGGGAGAGAAGGACCGAAAAAGAGGAGTGATAAGAAGCAATGAAGAAGGAAGAGGAGAGGGGGAGTATGAGAGGAGAGGGAGATAAGGAGGAAGGCGAGAAGGAAAGAAAGGAAAATGGAATGGACAGAGAATGGGAGGAGGGAGAGATAAAATATATAGAGAGGGATGTGAGCGCTGCCACTCACAGGTCAAACAGAAGGTAGTGGAAGCCCTCCTCTGATATACTGTCATGGAGACGAACTAGAGGAGAGAGAGAGAGAGAGAGAGAGAGGGTGGGTGGGTAGGGAGAACCGAGAGAGAGAGAGGAAGGAGAGGGGGGGAGAAGAGAGATGGGTTGAGAACGTCAGCAGAAAGCATTCTCTATTCTATTCCTGTGCTGCAGCAGCAGGGAGAGAGTTACAAGTACTGACCGATATTGGAGTGTTTGAGCAATCTGCAGATCCTGGCTTCTCGCTCCAGCTTCTGGTGATCTGAGGAGAGAAGATGGAGATATAATCTTGGTACAATCATATCATAATATGATGCAATATTATCTTTGATATTATCTCAAGAGAAGGATATCAAATGTTTGCCGTAAGTGTATCCAACAGGATGCGAGCAAGATTGAAAAAATATGACGTCTCCATCAATATAAGTATGGGCACACACACACGCACACACTCCTCCCCACATACAGTGTTGTATATACCCTGAGGGTTGCATTTGCCCATATTAACTCCCCATAATAAGGGATGGAGGGAGAGGGGAAGGAGTAGAACCAAGGAGACAAGAGGAGAAATACAGAATAGAGAGATATTTCAGTTGAAATAAAGAAGAATCTGTTGACACACACAACCTATTTCTTCCCCAGAGGGAAGTGTTGGCCTTTGTACGTAAATAATCCATACATATCTTAGATATTAGGCTGTGTCAGACATCAGGAGATAAAGGAGAGGGACATAGAATGGAAATTTGCGCAGACTGGGGTTGAATACATGCCTCCAGGGGCAAAGTGTGGTCCAGGGGCGAAGCACTACCATTAGATCAGCACCTAGCACTTTGACTCATTTGAAGTAAAACATGTTTTACATAAAAAGGTTGAAAAACACAGCTTCTAGCCTGTTTTTTCCTCTAGTCCAAGGTGTCCTCCTCCAGATTCCAGCTGCAGCATAGAATACAATATAGTACAACCCAGCCTTATATACTGCATAACAGCCAGTTCAGCTCAGCCCAGTTATGCCAGGGGTTTGTTCAATAGGGTGCGATGTTACGGAAAGTTTAGAAAGAAATGTGTTATATAGAACATACTGTGTGTACATATTACCGGTCAAAAGTTTGGGTTTTTCATTATTTGTACTATTTTCTACATTGTAGAATAATAGTGAAGACATCAAAACTATGAAATAACACATATGGAATCATGTAATAACCAAAAAAGTGTTAAACAAATAAAAATATATTTTTAGATTTTAGATTCTTCAAAGTAATCACCCGTTGCCAAGTGTTAAACAAATAAAAATATATTTTTAGATTTTAGATTCTTCAAAGTTATCACCCGTTGCCTTGATGGCAGCTTTGCAACCAGCTTCATGAGGAATGCTTTTCCAACAGTCTCGAAGGAGTTCCCACATATGCTGAGCACTTGTTGGCTGCTTTTCCCTCACTCTGCGGTCCAACTCATCAAAAAACATCTCAATTGGGTTGAGGTCCGGTGATTGTGGAGGCCACTCATCTGATGCAGCACTCCATCACTCTCCTTATTGGTCAAATAACCCTTACACAGCCTGGAGGTGTGTTTTGGGTCATTGACCTGTTGAAAAACAAATGATAGTCCCACTAAGCGCAAACCAGATGGGATGGCGTATGCTGCAGAATTCTGTGGTAGCCATGCTGGTTAAGTATGCCTTGAATTGTAAATAAATCACTGACAGTTACACCAGCAAAGCGCCCCCACACCATCACACCTCCTCCTCCATGCTTCATGGTGGGAACCACACATGCGGAGATCATCCGTTCACCTACTCTGCATTTCACAAAGATACGGCGGTTGGAACCAAAAATGTTGACTCACCAGACCAAAGGACAGATTTCCACCAGTCTAATGTCTATTGCTCCTGATTTTTGGCCTCAAACAAGTCTCTTCTTCTTATTGGTGTCCTTTAGTAATGGTTTCTTTAGAAAAATTCAAGGCCTGATTCACACAGTCTCCTCTAAACAGTTGATGTTGAGATGTGTCTGTTACTTGAACTCCGCAAAGCATTTATTTGGGCTCCAATCTGAGGCTGGTAACTCTAATGAACTTATCCTCTGCAGAAGAGGTTACTTTGGGTCTTTCCTGTGGCGGTCCTCATGAGAGCCAGTTTCATCATAGCGCTTGATGGTTTTTGCGACTGCTCTTAAAAGAAACTTTCAAAGTTCTTGAAATGTTCCGGATTGACTGACCTTCATGTCTTAAAGTAATAATGGACTGTTGTGCTTATTTGACCTGTTCATGCCATAATATGGACTTTGTCTTTTACCAAATAGGGCTATCTCCTGTATACCACCCCTACCTTGTCACAACACAACCGAATTGCTCAAATGCATTAGGAAGGAAAGAAATTCCACAAATTAACTTTTAACAAGGCACACACGTTAATTGAATTGCATTCCAGGTGGCTACTTCATGAAGCTGGTTGAGAGAATGTCAACTTAGTGTATGTAAACTTCTGACCCACTGTAATTGTGATACAGTCAATTAGAAGTGAAATAATCTGTAAACAATTGTTGTAAAAATGACTTGTGTCATGCACAAAGTAGATGTCCTCACCGACATGCCAAAACTATAGCTTGTTTACAAGAAATTTGTGGAGTGGTTAAAAAACTAGTTTTAATGACTCCAACCTAAGTGTATGGAAACTTCCGACTTCAACTGTATATAGTCTGACATGAAGATTAGGGAATGTCATCGGCTCTATTTATTACACTTCTATCTGCATCACTGAATACACCCCCAGGCTCGCTCTCTCTCTTCATCAGATATCTACTATTGGCTAGCAACAGCTGACAACCAGGTGTATCTAAATAGTTTAAGATGTCCTCCTCTTCTTGCCTCCACTCGTCCATTTGTATTCTGCACTGATGTGAAAGCAAATTCAGCTGTCCTGTTCTCTCACGTCAGCTCAGAGGGAGAGGAGACAAGGGGAATTTCGACTGTTGACTTGAAAAGCATCCTTGGTGTTGTTCGGTATTCTCATGTGAGGTGTGTGTGTGTGTGTGTGTGTGTATCTTACAGGTTTCTCGAAGGAAACTGTTAATTGTTAATTATTTAATCCTATTATACATGTTATTTACATCCTGAGACTGGCCTCTGAGACTTCCTGTTCCTGTCCAGACAGGAAGCTGTCACCATAGATCATGCAGTAGTCAGTGTTGAGCAACTACTACAGGAACTGCACACACAAACATGCATGCAGGCATGCACACACAAACACACACATCCTCTATGAGGACATGGAGCGAGCAGCTTTGGTTTCGTGACAAAACAGACCAAATCAGAGATGAGGAACGAGATCCCTCAGGCTGGGGGGGCATGCTGTCGTGTGTGTGTGTGTGTGTCCTCATTTCCTTGTGTCCTCTCCTTACCTCTTCTCTTCCTGTTCTTTCCATCGTCTGCTCTAAGAATAGAATATGGAGGACCAGCTCTTTAAGATGTTCAGCTCTTTCAGATCAGCGCAAATGGAGGAGGAGATGACGGAAGGTAGCAACTGTAGATTATTGAGATGCAGCCTTTGTCTCTAAATGAAGCGCTTCGGTGGTTATCGTGCCATATCTGTTGGCAGTAGAAACGGTTTTCCTCTCTCGCCATCTCTCTCTATCATTTGCTCTCTCTCTATCATTTGCTCTCTCTCATGTACTCTCTCTCAAGAGGAGCATAAATTACTGTCTCACTCTTTAGAATCAAGCATCAGCTAAAATATGCTAATGTAAGCTTGCAGATCTGGGACAGCAGTAGCACATACAGACACACACACACGCATGCACGCACGCACATATACACTTAGAGGCAGTGTGAGGAGGAGGAACAATCAGCCAAACGCCTCTGCTTTCTCCTGTTAGCTTCAGCCACTGATGAGCAGACACACACACAGCATAGAGATGGGGACTAAGCAAACGTTAGAGTGTCTAATTTAACCAGATACCACACAGTTTACCCACTGTGCAGATATTCTACAGTTGGCACTCAGTTTTTGTGTGTGGGATGGTGTATGTGTCTCACCTCTGGCTGAGAGCTTTTTAGTATTGATGATTTTGGCAGCGTACTCCTGGCCAGTGCACAGTTTGACACAGCGGCGCACCACTGAAAACGCTCCCCTGTGAAACAAAGGCAGGTAAAAACAGGTATTAGATATCATGTAGCACTGGCAGCATCTCAATATTCTAGAGTCAATTCCTCTACTGTCTCCTTGTTTCCTTTCCTTCATTCCCACTGATCTGAAAGAACTGGACAGGTTGAAGGCATATCCTTGTCCACTAACCCTCTTCTGCTTTCACCATCATAGCACTGAGACTGCACTTGTGAAGGAGGTAAATGACCTTTTAATGGCATCGGACCGAGGCTCTGCATCTGTCCTCGTGCTCCTAGACCTTAGTGCTGCTTTTGATACCATCGATCACCACATTCTTTTGGAGAGATTGGAAACCCAAATTGGTCTACACGGACAAGTTCTGGCCTGGTTTAGATCTTATCTGTCAGAAAGATATCAGTTTGTCTCTGTGAATGGTTCGTCCTCTGACAAATCAACTGTAAATTTCGGTGTTCCTCAAGGTTCCGTTTAAGGACCTCTATTGTTTTCACTATATATTTTACCTCTTGGGGATGTCATTCGAAAACATAATGTTAACTTTCACTGCTATGCGGATGACACACAGCTGTACATTTCAATTAAACATGGTGAA
Organism: Oncorhynchus masou masou; assembly: GCF_036934945.1. Taxonomy (NCBI): domain Eukaryota; kingdom Metazoa; phylum Chordata; class Actinopteri; order Salmoniformes; family Salmonidae; genus Oncorhynchus; species Oncorhynchus masou. The sequence goes on from NC_088219.1 coordinate 42,980,011, forward strand.
GCCCCAAAATTGCCCTCGCTAGAAACCTGTGTTTCAGACATAAGGAAGTGGATGGCTGCAAACTTTCTACTTTTAAACTCGGACAAAACAGAGATGCTTGTTCTAGGTCCCAAGAAACAAAGAGATCTTCTGTTGAATCTGACAATTAATCTTAATGGTTGTACAGTCATCTCAAATAAAACTGTGAAGGACCTTGGCGTTACTCTGGACCCTGATCTCTCTTTTGAAGAACATATCAAGACCATTTCAAGGACAGCTTTTTTCCATCTACGTAACATTGCAAAAATCTGAAACTTTCTGTCCAAAAATGATGCAGAAAAATTAATCCATGCTTTTGTCACTTCCAGGTTAGACTACTGCAATGCTCTACTTTCCGGCTACCCGGATAAAGCACTAAATAAACTTCAGTTAGTGCTAAATACGGCTGCTAGAATCCTGACTAGAACCAAAAAATTTGATCATATTACTCCAGTGCTAGTCTCCCTACACTGGCTTCCTGTCAAGGCAAGGGCTGATTTCAAGGTTTTACTGCTAACCTACAAAGCATTACATGGGTTTGCACCTACCTATCTCTCTGATTTGGTCCTGCCGTACATACCTACACGTACGCTACGGTCACAAGACGCAGGCCTCCTAATTGTCCCTAGAATTTCTAAGCAAACAACTGGAGGCAGGGCTGGCTTACTGGGGCTCTTTCATACCGTCCCTAGGAGGGGTGCGTCACTTGAGTGGGTTGAGTCACTGATGTGATCTTCCTGTCTGGGTTGGTGCCTCCCCCTTGGGTTGTGCCGTGGCGGAGATCTTTGTGGGCTATACTCGGCCTTGTCTCAGGATGGTAAGTTGGTGGTTGATGATATCCCTCTAGTGGTGTGGGGGCTGTGCTTTGGCAAAGTGGGAGGGGTTATATCCTTCCTGTTTGGACCTGTCCGGGGGTGTCATCGGATGGGGCCACAGTGTCTCCTGACCCCTCCTGTCTCAGCCTCCAGTATTTATGCTGCAGTAGTTTATGTGTCGGGGGGCTAGGGTCAGTTTGTTATATCTGGAGTACTTCTCCTGTCCTATTCGGTGTCCTGTGTGAATTTAAGTGTGCTCTCTCTAATTCTCTCTTTCTTTCTCTCTCTTGGAGGACCTGAGCCCTAGGACCATGCCTCAGGACTACCTGACATGATGACTCCTTGCTGTCCCCAGTCCACCTGGCTGTGCTGCTGCTCCAGTTTCAACTGTTCTGCATTATTATTATTGGACCATGCTGATCATTTATGAACATTTGAACATCTTGGCCATGTTCTGTTATAATCTCCACCCGGCACAGCCAGAAGAGGACTGGCCACCCCACATAGCCTGGATCCTCTCTAGGTTTCTTCTTAGGTTCTGGCCTTTCTAGGGAGTTTTTCCTAGCCACCGTGCTTCTACACCTGCATTGCTTGCTGTTTGGGGTTTTAGGCTGGGTTTCTGTACAGCACTTTGAGATATCAGCTGATGTACGAAGGGCTATATAAATAAATTTGAATTGAATTGAACCTAGTATCCTGTCATTTCACATCATGAGTGAAGACATTTCTCCTGTATGGAGTCATTAGACACACAGCACAGCATCCTTCTTATACAAATGAGACGACTCAAGAGAAAACAACAAAACTCTATCTCAAGGATATCTCTCTGTGTGTCCATGTATGCACGTGTCCGTGAGAGAGCGAGACACGGTGTGCATGTGTGTACTGTAGCAGTGCTGGTATTTTGGGGAGTGCTTGCATAACTAACTCAGCAGGGAAAAACAGCGGTAACTGTCTCTGTCGTTTCTCTCTATATAGACGTTACACCTTAGTACTGTTACACAACAACACACACACACCCTTACCCGTCCACTGTGTCTCACACACACACACTCTCAGGCATACACTTGACCCCACGTCTCTCACACACACACACTCGTAGATGCAATGACAGGTGAGTGTGTAAGGGTATACACGGGGAACACTGAGTCAGAAACAGTAGGCTTACGGCAGCAAAGAAAGACAGAGAATGACCTGAGAGGCACACATGCACACACGAAAACGTATATCACACACCCCACACATGCTCGCACGTACACACACACACACCAATGACAAACTGCCATCCTTACAGGAACTGTGGCGTAGTGAAGGTCCTGTTATCTACTGACCAGCTGCTGCTACCACAGCATGGTTATTGTCTCTGGCTTATAACACAGGCCAGAACACACACATACACACACCAGTGACCCTGCAGTTACATGTACAAGAGTACTACATGCGGTGCCCTAAAGGTCAAGATCTTTCAGTAGAACTCATAGTAGTAGGCTAAACTTACATATTTGCTGTACGTTAATACATACAGCAAACGTTTGGTTCTTAATCTCTGCAGTTGTGTTTTTGCATAAAGATGCATCCTGATCTAGAAAATGTGTTTCTCCTCCTGTTTGAGAATGAGGAGAATACCACCCCCTGCCCAGTCACACCCACACAAAATCCGTTCACACCTATCTTGCTGTGGCACATAAACTCACTGTCCAATTTCTCTCTCTCGCTCTCTCAAGCACATGAGGCTGGTGGCACCTTAATTGGGGAGGACAGGCTCATGGTAAAGGCTGGAGCGGAGTCGGTGGATTGGCAACATATACATTGAACACGTTTCCATTTGTTTGATGCCATGCACTCCGTTCCAGCCATTATTATGAACCGTCCTCCCCTCAGCAGTCTCCCATTGCTCTAAAGACCCCAATTACAAAACAGCACATCCCGCTCTGCTCTTTGACAGCTCAAATTGTCACTCTCTAGATCGCTACAGCGTGTCCCCAGTCCCCATCACTGCTGCTGCCGGTACAGAACATGCAGCAAACGGATCAAATGAGGTCTATATTTTATCTATACGTTTAAATCGGGTCGTCTCGGGGCTACACCTCAAAGCAGAGCGACAGCATGCGTCTTGTTGAGAGGTCTGAGTAGCGCCGAACGTGACAGATCATCAGCAGAGATTCGTTCTGAACCCCATTCCGCCGCTCGTACTACCCACACACACACAACTGCAGATATGCAACGACGCAAAGAAACTATAGAATAATAACAGGGTAAGGACGATGCAGAAGGCTGTTGTTACCGCATCTGTGCCATAACGTAAAGCAATAATACAGCAAAGCCATACTTTCCGAGTTCTTCATATAGTTGGAAATCGTCCGTAAAACGTGTACAGGTAGTAACCGCCATCGTCCGTTTATTCGCGGGGGTCGAGCGTCCTAAATAGTCCGGTCCTCAAGTGAATTGAAATAGGATGTATCCGTTGACTTGCCCAGTTATTCTATGTAAAAAAAAAAATACCGCGGTGTAATGCGTTTTCTGTCCAGAGCGCACTATAATCTACTACAGATATGTATGTATTCGAGAGGAGATGTAGGCTATTCGAGTGGAGGAGAGGCAGTGGTGGTACTCTCTCGCTCTCCCAAAGTGTGTCGTTCAATCGCATTTCACGCCGTTTCTACACCACCGAGCGCGCTGTAAATACAACACACTTTTCATACCACCAGGGGGCATTGCTCGATAACTGAAGCCGCAGCATCAGAGATTCTATAGACTAACATAACAGGCGTTTAGCAGCATCAGCATCATGGAACCGTCATCATTATCACCATCATGTGTAGCTGCTGGAACAGGTATAGCCAGCCTACAGGCTATACAATTGATTTACATCTCTCTTTTTTTGTTGTTGATCTAGCCTACCAAAATAAAATGGATTATGTTTTAGTTTGTCAAACTGATAGACTGCAAAGATCCCTAAACTGGTGTTTGTACAAATAAAAATATGCAAACTAAAGTCCATTTTAGTGGTTGCATTAGGCCTGCTTGGATTATGGTATTTTCCAGATGATCAACACCACCTACATCTCCAATTCAAAGCAAGGTCTGGTCCATGGCATCAGAGCTTGAAGTGAACCAGTGCTCAACGCTGTACCCCAAATTTTCTCCTGAAAAAAACTGTTCCCTCTTATAGAATTGGCTCTGAAGTATGAATACTGTCACCTAAATAAAAAAAAGCAGCCTACCGGCACCTATTTCAGTCCACCTGGGAGAACTGGGTGAAATCAAGTACCAGTGTAACTGACCCGGGAAGGAAGAGATCTGCATAGTCATAGGCAACTACTGTCTACGGTCTGTATTCCTGGCTTGTTCCTCTGCACTGTCATCACCAACAGTATTCTTAGGAACAAAGCATGTACACTTCAGATCTGAAAAAGAAAGAGAATCCTTTTGAACTTCAAAAGACGTGTCTGCAAGTGTCTAAGGTTTCTGTCTGTCGGCATCTTACTACCTATATCAGTTCTGATATTCATCCGTATCGACCTATTCATCTGATACAGCCATTATCAAGACAATAAGGAATATCAAACTGCACTGAGAATCAGAAATCTTGGGATAGCGCCCCCCTGTGGCATTACTGCTGAATCTCAAGTCGACTGCCAGCCTGGCACTCCTGTAGCTCTAAAACCCACATAGGTTTTAGTGCCGCTCAACATCACAGAAACACCAGTGGAGGCTGCCGAGGGGAGGACGGCTCGTAATAATATCTGGAACGGAGCGAATGGAACGGCATCAAACACATGGAGATCATGTGTTTCATGCCCTTCTACTTATTCCGCTCCAGCCATTACGAGCCAGTCCTCCTCAATTATGGTGCCACCAACCTCCTGTGACGCACACAGCCTACACACATAGAGAGAACACAACAGTGCATATTTACTTCATTTAATTTATTTCAGTCAGGCACACAAAAATAGACACCTCAGTAAAAGGAAACAGCAGAGAGTTATTAAGCCCACTAATAAAAGTCATCTACATGTAAAACAACACAGAAGTTACCCGTAGACACTGATCTAAGGTCAGTTTTTCAAGCCAGTGCCTATCGAATATACAGTGTCTATGGGGTCATATTAACAGTCTTTAGAACCTTGTTTGAGGCTTTAACTGTGAAGTGGGGGCGAATGAGAGCTGTTTGAGTAATGGATCTGCCAGAGTGGCATGAGCTGATCACGCGCGCACACGTGAGAGCGACCTGCGTTCCATTGCATTTCTGAAGACAAAGGAATTCTCCGGTTGGAACATTATTGAAGATTATGTTAAAAACATTCTAAAGATTGATTCTATACATCGTTTGACATGTTTCTACGGACTGTAACGGAACTTTTTGACTTTTCATCTGGACCTAGTGATCGCACCTCATGAATTTGGATTACTGGGCTAAACGCTCTAAGAAAAAGTAGGTATTTGAACATAAATGATGGACTTTATCGAGCCAAACAAACATTTATTGTGGAACTGGGAATCCTGGGAGTGCATTCTGATGAAGATCATCAAAGGTAAGTGAATATTTATAATGCTATTTCTGACTTCTGTTGACTCCACAACATGGCAGATATCTGTATGGCTTGTTTTTGAGTCTGAGTGCTGTACTCAGATTATTGCATGGCATGCTTTTTCCGTAAAGCTGGAAAAATGGAAATCGGACACTGTGGCTGGATTTACAACAAGTTTATCTTTAAAATGGTGTAAAATATTTGTATGTTTGAGGAATTTTAATTATGGGATTTCTGCTGTTTTGAATTTGGCGCCCTGCAATTTCACTGGCTGTTGGCGAAGTGGGACGCTACCGTCCCACATATCCCAGAGAAGTTAACACAAATAGTTCACACAGACATGTATGAAGGTTATAATATAAAGATTTAAAAAAGGAAATATGTAGAAAGAGGAACCATGTGGTCGCCATGGTTACCTGTCTGCCCTTGACAACGGTCTTGGGGATGTTGACGCGGACCTCAACGTAAGTGTAGTCCTGAGACCAGCTGTAGGTGTCCCTCACCGCCTCGTTGCAACTGTCTGGACTGGCCTGGTGAACCACCTGACCACTGATAGACAGAAACACACAAATGAATAGGCCTACTCAATACAAAGGTTTGGGATCGATTCCATCCCAACAGGGAGATTCTACCAAATTCAAAACTGCCAACATCTATTTTGTGGGGTAATTGTGCAAATATATAAAGCAAGTGTCCCATGTAGAACAGGTCACCTACCACCTATTACATTGCGGACCCTTTCCTAAAACATTGAAGAAGCACTAAGAATTAACCATTCCTATTGGTATGACCAAGACAGGCAGTACAATACTACTGTAACTCAGTAGGAGCAGGGGATCTTAAACATGTTCAGCCTGGGACTCAAATGAGAAATTCTGTGTTTTCCTGGGACCCAAGCTTAGGAAAATATGCAACTTTACATAAATATCGGTACATTTCATTGCCCTTATACCTAAAACAAATGCAATAGAGACAAAAACAAATAACAATGATATTAAATACCCATATAAAAATATATTAATGTTTATTTTCCCACATAAAAAAACACTCTTACATATCTGTCTAGGTTGGAACTGTTGCTGTTTTCAACAATAATTTATACAGTAAGCTGTACAGTAGGCCTGATTGTTTATCTTCATCTGTACTGTTACTCGGGTTGCACTATCATTAGCTAGCTTGCTTTGGCAAATGTTGGCTATTAGCTGGCTATTAGCTGTGTACAGGGGATTGTATGAAAGAGAAACTCACATATACTATGTCAGTAAGTACTCCCTTATTTCTGCTTATCATCACCTGTTATAAAATGACAATGCCTTGCTAGCTGACTTTTCCACTGTCGAGGCACTGTTTCCTGAAGCATTCTGCCCTGTTCTGAAAGAACTCCCTGGGTTTACCGTCATGCTGTGGATGTTTGGTCAGGACGTGTCGTTTTAATCATTTGTTCGTTTATGCGAGACGCATTACTAAGCACTTCCACACACAAAACACATTGTGAGTGCTCCGCGTTATAAACTTGTATGAAAGAGAGAGAAACTCATCGCTGTATATGGGTTTCATGACAATTGAGTGATCTTCAAGAAAACTGCAGAAAAATACATTGAGAAGCACACGGGCATCTCCCTCTCACACAGCTGCCAAACTGAGCAGCGACCGCTGCTGAGCATAACGCGCATTGAATAGAGAACACAGATGCGCAAGGCCAAATCAATTCCAGTAATTAATTTAACAGTTATACATTTACACGTCGCAACCCACCATTAACAGGTCCCATACTTTAAGAAAGGCTGCTCTAGAGTCTGAGCAGGCTGCTGCCAGGTCTCCCTGTGATGAATGCTGGGCTGCACTGCTGCTCTGGGGCTGTGGATTAGAGACTGAGGCTTGGCTGGAAGAGGTAGGCCTCGTACTTGAGGCTGTGCTGGGCTCTCCAGAACCCGAGACAGAACTCTCTCTGGGCAGCAGGTTCTGTCCTGACTCCCCTGGGCTCCACCGGCTGCTTGGTGGCCTGTACCTCTAGCTCCTGCACCATGAGGGGCGCTACCCAGGCCGTGCGTCTCTGCTGCAGCTCCCTCTGCTGCCTCTCTCCGTCCTACTACACCACATGCTCAAACAGACAGGACTGTGCAGATAATGAGCCAAGTACATAATCAACCCTTAATCACTTTTTGTGTATGTTAAAGGGTGGAGTCTGCAAGATGACATCATAGACAAGGGGCCGATATTCCAAATAGTAAAATAAAATACATTTTATTGGTTGTGTATGCATATTTTGCAGACGTTATGGCGGGTGTAGCGAAATGCTAATGATCCTAGCTTCAACAGTGCAGTAATACCTAACACTACAAGAAAATCACCAAAATCAGCATATAAATATGTACGTACATGGTGTGTATGAACAGTATATGAAAAGAAAAAGGTGTACAGTAGTAGTTATATAGGATTAGCCTTGACTAGAATAGTGTACTCTGCGTGCGTGTATATATATATATATATACACACACACACACACACAAAGTAGGTAAAACTGTGTTAACATAATTAAAGTAAACATTGTTCAACGACAGTCTCTAAGGAGCAGGGTTGAGTACCGGGTAGAAGTCAGCTAGTAACAGTGATTGCAGTCTGGGTTGATGTCTGTTGTTTGATGACAATCTTACTGAGTCTACCTTTAAAACTAAACAGGGGAACAGAATTATAGAGAGAAAACAGGCTAGCCTACATGGCTAACACAGAAACGTGTAAAATGTTTAGTTAACTACATTACGTTTAGGACCATCTTCTCGGCCACCCCTGGAGAGAAGCCCATATGGTCATTGGGGGTTGACAGCAGGCAGTAAAAGTATGTCTTGCGGTACAGAAAACCGAAGTAGACCACAAGGAAATGATGGATGTTTCCAACATGCTGCAAGATTCCAAGTTGAGCGTTGTCATACATACAACTCTATCATTTCCATAGACGACGGCATTGTAGATTTGTAACTTTTTTTAATATGTCACAAACTGTTATATTTCAATAAAATTACATTTATCGCAAACGTTTAAAGTTGTTCGCTGACTAAGAATATGTTACTTTTATTGTAATTTCTATGTAGGAACTGAAAATTGTGCGCAGGGAACACCATGCACAAATCAAGGTTCCTATTTCAAAACGCTATCAAAATGATTTCATATAATACAATCATATATATCATTAACAAATAGAATTGGTGTTTATATTAGACTGTTGATAAAATGGTACAGTTAAAATAATATGAATAATATGAGAACATTGGTGAGTATAAATGTTTCCACTAGTTACTACAGCCACAAAGTCAGTTATTATTAATTTAGGGTTAGGCATAAGGTTAGCAGTGTGGTTAAGGTTAGTTTTAAAATCACATTTAAAAAATATAAATTGTAGAAACGGGGTTTATGACATTGTGTTTGTGGTAACTAGCGATGGCCGTGCATGGGTCAGGGTTAGGCTCTATTCAGGGCAGAGCCCCACCTGTTTTCAGACCCACATTTTTAGCTAAAAAATATATTTTTTTGAGGGGGATTACCTGTTTTGCATGTCATTTTGGCATTAATACATATCACGTATAATTTTGCAAACAATGTAAAAAATAATAATAATTGAGTTAATAAAGCAGCATACAAACATTATCTATGTTTAGCTTTGCAGCTCAAAGATGCAGGGGTTTCAGCCTAGCTCAGTGCTTTCTATGGTGGTGGGGCAGCTTATGGAAAATAGAGAGCGTAGGTGTTGGTAAAGTTCTCTAGTTGCGCCATGATTAGCTCAGTGTTCTGTCACTTGGGGACAGTACGTCACCACCAAGTCTAAGGGTAGACCTCGAAAATTCAAGCCACTTAGGTGCTGCCATAGAGTTATATTAGAAATGTCCATCCAAGAAGGCTCAAGGCCATTGGCCACATATAATGTCATTTGACGTCCTTTTATATCTACAGTAGCTTTGATTGGACTGATACTTTCGAAATCTTAGCTAGCCGTCGTCGTCATGAATCAAGTCGACAAGCTACTTTTAATCGTTGTCATATGAAGAGAAATAAGATAAATTATAGATAAAATGTGTCAGTGCTCATTGACCATTTGACATAGACATTACACAGCAAGTTGGAAATCACAAATTCAACAACGAGTGGCTAACTGCAAGCATTGCAAAGCAATCACTAGCCTGCTATTCAATGGAGTGGCTGTGTGGTCCCACATTTGGGATTAAGTGTCTCTGTTCCAAGTTAAAATGATAAACATTCAACATTGGCCATGCTGTCAATGAAGCATGATTTGTGCCATGCGCAAAACAACTGTTAACTCGGAACTGCGAAAACTTGACTTCAGTGAGTTCAAGACAACTGGGAATTCCGTGAGAAAAAGAGCTCCAACTGGGAAATATCTTTTGAAAGGTCATCCAACTCGAAATTGTAAGTCGGGAACTCTGGCCTCTTTCTGGAGCTACGACCTGAAGCTCAATGACGTCATCATGATTCAACCTTGTTTTTCAGTTCCCAGTTGTCTTGAAAGCACCATAAATCCAGAGAATACCAGACTTTGATGACAAAATTTGCCCACGAAGGACCGCCGCGCCACCTTCCTGTTCAAGAGAGCACAGCACAACAAGGTCAGTCCAAAAATGTATTGTTTGCTGCTGCATACATGATGTAATATGCCAGGGAGATATGTATACTGTAGCTGAGAAAGTAACACTATGTTGTGCAATAAGCTCTTAGTAGCCCATGTGCCTCACCCTAATAATTTGGTCTATTTTCACCTCTTCATTTTGCCTACTGTTCTGACTTGGTGGTGCACATGTAGCCTATAACCTGTTTTAGAGAAATGTAATCATCACATGTTGTAAGAGCCTTCATCGTCTGCTTATATGCCCCCATTATATATCCTATGGTTCTGATTTGGTGTACAGGGAGAACACTGTAAGAATGGCCCATGTTCTGAATTCTGTAGCTGTACATTTCAAAAGTGCTGAAAAAATAGTTATATTGACTACCTACGTCCTAGCTCGCTCATTGTCTTAATTGAAATTGCATATTGCATCTTATCCGCTTGTTGTCTCCTAATGCAATAGTTTGTACATATCAATTGCCATTAGAAACCACATTTGTTTAAGCAAGTAAGCCATAGCAGCTGTTTTTATTTTTTTAAGGCAGTAAATGAGGCTGGATGCACTGTTTCGCTGCCGGACAAGGCTCCACTGATAGTCTGGTGTAGCAGTGGTAAAATGTTGGGACTACTGCTGGCACAGCTTTATGTAGACCCAAACAGTTTGTGGGCACCGTTTGTCACCGTTATAATGCAATTAATGCATTGTTTAGTTATGTGTTGCGTAGTGGTTTGCTGGCATGCATCCCTCTACTTTTAATTGTTTTTGCCCCACCAAGATTTACATGATGAAATCGCCACTGGTCACTGGGCTTGATGGATTCCCACTTTTGTCCAAATTTGAAACGTTTAGCATTTTGGCTAACCCTTAACCTAACCTAATTATCCTAAACTGCTACGAAACGAAAAGTCAAATCTGACGTTAATTTGACAAAAGCTGTACCCCTTCTAGCCCAGGCCATTGGCCCTTCCCACAAACACTTTCGTTAGTCAAAATGGCTGCGTCTTTGAGCTGTCGGGGTGTGAAATTATCGGTGAGAAGCATGTTTACATTTAGTCCATAATTTGACAACATTATACTTTTAAAGTATTGTTACATTTTAACTATGAACCGTTTTTGTTTAGATACGTGTGTGGGCTTGGAGAAAGTGTGTTTCTGGCTGGCTAGCCGATGTAGCTAACGTTAGCTGTCAATGTCACTTGTCTGTTTCTCGGTGTCTTTGCATTCATGTCTTTGCCTCACAGATCGCGCTTGCCAGAGTCGGTACTTCGATATGCGTCAACTCTGGATCACGAACACTTCATGTCACTGCAATATGCTGCAAGGTATCTTTTATTCGAAGACTAACGTTACAGCATTTCCATCCTCCACATTGGACATTACCGAGTCACTCACTTGCTGCTGACAAGGCTGCTTTCAACTAAACATCTGTACCTTTCTTTTGTCTTAGAATCGGGCAGCCCGTATCCGAGTGGGGAAAGGAGACCGACCACTGACCTACGAGCAAGCCCTCCACCCCCACCACATAGGCCACCGCAAAGGTTGGCTTTCCCAGCACACTGGTGAGTTAAAAAAAAAAATCCTACACACCGAGTTATCTGATCTTATATGTAAAGACCACCCCAACCGTATTAGCAAATATGCTGTCCTAGGGGCTAGCCTTCAACTCATCAGTTAATCATGCAGCTAAGTAAACTTCATAATTGTTCAAGTATTCCTAATGTTTCTCCCTCTATCCGTCCCTCTTTATCTACTAGGCAACTTACAGGGAGAGGGAGGAGCATCCGATCGTACAGTAGAGGACATGTTTGTGCGGCGTTTCATCTTCGGCACCTTCCATAACTGCCTAGCCAATGAGGTTGTGATAAAGCGGCGAGGGAACATGCTGGTGGTGTGTGCCCTGATGGTGCAGAAACTCCCTCCTCAGAAGTTCTACTTCCTTATTGGCTACACAGAGACGCTGCTCTCCCACTTCTACAAGTGTCCCGTCAAGATGGAGGTCCAGACCTTAGCGGACAAGGCTGTCTACAAGTACCTCTGAGGAGGAACAGGAACTGCTGACAGGAGACTGGTCATGTAGGACTTTGTGGAAGGACTTAGACACAATAGTTACCATTGTTAAAGCTACATTGTGGGAACCGAACACAGCAAAATGGCCGCCCCACCACTTGTTTTGCTATATAGCTGAGGGATGAGATGAGGAAACTAACATTTCTCACATTCATAAATCACACCCTAGATGCATGGACTGACTCACTGACAGTCCATGACATCCACATGATAATTTTGAACATATTGAGGGGTTTACGTCCTTGTTTGTAACCAGTGAATAAAACCTTATATTTTGGGATAGGCTCATGAGGCTATATATTCTTCAAGAGTCAATGTGTATCTTATAACTTGTAAGTGTCAAGACTTGAAATGACCAGATTCCCAGACTAGCTTTACCCTGGGTGAAAAACCTTTGAATAAAGAATATTTGAACATGTCTATTGAAATCTGTTTACACATGGAATGCCTTGCATTTATTTACCTTGTGTTAAACAACTGCCTCGGAGCTGGCTGTTCACAGTAGGAAGGAAAAGGCGGGTTAGCTGATGTCGTCACAAACGATGCACACAATTTAATGGGGCAGAAGTCTGTGATTCTGGATGGGCAGATGGCTAGCAACAATGACAAGAAGCTGCCATGTGGGGAATTGTAGGTGGCTATTTTATCTTGTTCTTTATACCATGTCTTGTTTTGACTGTCATGCCTATGCTAATATGGCTCAAATCTGCTAGTTTGCTAACCAACAACTGCAACAATGTATTTGAGAGAAATGCTCACTGTGCAAATGTACTTCTGTTTTCAATAAACATTGGAGACGAAATATAGTTTACATGTTAACAATCTAAGCCAAGCCTGTCCGGTTTGCCCCATAGTTTCGCACACATTGGTTTTGTTGCTAATCAACCAACCCGTCTATGGAGACTGTGCCAGATGGTGTTATTGGATGTATTCAGTCTGGTGAAACATTCAGAACTTTGCATATTAATGTATAGAAACAGACATGCTTCTCTACTCTACATGGCAGGCAATCATATCAGTCCTTTATATTCTCTATGGTGCAACACAATACATTTCTATAAATACAAATTGAGTTGATGCGCAACTCCTCCACTTTTCAACATTTCATTATCTCTAGCACAATACCAATGTCAGCATGTGAAAATTTGCCCATTTAAGTTTTGTAGAAAATAAGTTCTACCCGATGACATCAAACACTTATAAGATTCGCAGTCAATCATCAAGTTTGCAGACGACACTACAGTGGTAGGCTTGATTACCAACAACAACGAGACGGCCTACAGGGAGGAGGTGAGGGCCCTCAGAGTGTGGTGTCAGGAAAATAACCTCACACTCAACGTCAACAAAACAAAGGAGATGATCGTGGACTTCAGGAAACAGCAGAGGGAGCACCTCCCAATCCACATCGACGGGACAGTAGTGGAGAGGGTAGTAAGTTTTAAGTTCCTCTGCGTACACATCAGCAACAAACTGAATTGGTCCACCCACACAGACAGCGTGGTGAAGAAGGCGCAACACCACCTCTTCAACCTCAGGAGGCTGAAGAAATTTGGCTTGTCAACAAAAACACACAAACTTTTACAGATGCACAATCGAGAGCATCCTGTCGGGCTGTATCACCGCCTGGTACGGCAACTGTTCCGCCCACAACCGTAAGGCTCTCCAGAGGGTAGTGAGGTCTGCACAACGCAAACTACCTGCCCTCCAGGACACCTACACCACCCGATGTCACAGGAAGGCCAAAAAGATCATCAAGTACAACAACCACCTGAGCCACTGCCTGTTCACCCCGCTATCATCCAGAAGGCGAGGTCAGTACAGGTGCATCAAAGCTGGGAGCGAGAGACTGAAAAACAGCTTGTATCTCAAGGCCATCAGACTGTTAAACAGCCATCACTACATTGAGTGGCTGCTGCCAACATACTGACTCAACTCCAGCCACTTCAATAATGAAAAAATTGGATGTAATAAATGTATCACTAGTCACTTTATATAATGTTTACATACCCTACATTACTCATCTCATATGTATATACTGTACTCTATACCATCTACTGCATCTTGCCTATGCCGTTCGGCCATCACTCATCCATGTATTTTTATGTACATATTCTTATTCATTCCGTTACATTTGTGTATATAAGGTAGTTGTTGTGAAATTGTTAGATTACTTGTTAGATATTACTGCATGGTCGGAACTAGAACCACAAGCATTTCGCTACACTCGTATTAACATCTGCTAATTATGTGTATGTGACCAATAAAATTGGATTTGAGTTATGTAGGGAGCAGGAAAATACCCTCCCTTGGGCTAGAAACTCATTGCAAGTTTTGAAAGTCTAATTATATTGGTCACCAAATACAAGAGGTGTAGACTTTGCTGTGAAAAGCTTATTTGCGAGCCCTTTCCCAACAAAGCAAAGTTAAAAAGTATGACAAAAAAAATAGTAACAAAATAACGAGACTATATACAAGGAGTACCGGTACGGAGTCAATGTGCAGGGGTTCGAGGTAGTTGAGGTAATTATGTACATGTGCTGTAGGTAGGGGTAAACGTGACTAGGCAATCATGATATAATAAACAGATTAGCAGCAGCATACTGTATGTGTAGAGTGAAAGTGTGTGTGAGGATATGTAGTCATATGTAGAGTGTTGGAGTGTGGGTCGGTTGATAGAGTCCAGTGAGTGAGCACAGAGCCTGTATGTGTAGAGTGTTGGAGTGTGGGTGTAATATGTGTTGGTCGGTTGATAGAGTCCAGTGAGTGAGCACAGAGCCTGTATGTGTAGAGTGTTGGAGTGTGGGTGTAATATGTGTTGGTCGGGTTGATAGAGTCCAGTGAGTGAGCACAGAGCCTGTATGTGTAGAGTGTTGGAGTGTTGGTGTAATATGTGTTGGTTGGGTTGATAGAGTCCAGTGAGTGAGCACAGAGCCTGTATGTGTAGAGTGTTGGAGTGTTGGTGTAATATGTGTTGGTTGGGTTGATAGAGTCCAGTGAGTGAGCACAAAGCCTGTATGTGTAGAGTGTGGGTGTAATATGTGTTGGTCGGTTGATAGAGTCCAGTGAGTGAGCACAGAGCCTGTATGTGAAGAGTGTTGGAGTGTGGGTGTAATATGTGTTGGTTGGGTTGATAGAGTCCAGTGAGTGAGCACAGAGCCTGTATGTGTAGAGTGTGGGTGTAATATGTGTTGGTTGGGTTGATAGAGTCTAGTGAGTGAGCACAGAGCCTGTATGTGTAGAGTGTTGGAGTGTGGGTGTAATATGTGTTGGTCGGTTGATAGAGTCCAGTGAGTGAGCACAGAGCCTGTATGTGTAGAGTGTTGGAGTGTGGGTGTAATATGTGTTGGTCGGTTGATAGAGTCCAGTGAGTGAGCACAGAGCCTGTATGTGTAGAGTGTTGGAGTGTGGGTGTAATATGTGTTGGTCGGTTGATAGAGTCCAGTGAGTGAGCACAGAGCCTGTATGTGTAGAGTGTTGGAGTGTGGGTGTAATATGTGTTGGTCTGTTGATAGAGTCCAGTGAGTGAGCACAGAGCCTGTATGTGTAGAGTGTTGGAGTGTGGGTGTAATATGTGTTGGTCGGTTGATAGAGTCCAGTGAGTGAGCACAGAGCCTGTATGTGTAGAGTGTTGGAGTGTGGGTGTAATATGTGTTGGTCGGTTGATAGAGTCCAGTGAGTGAGCACAGAGCCTGTATGTGTAGAGTGTTGGAGTGTGGGTGTAATATGTGTTGGTCTGTTGATAGAGTCCAGTGAGTGAGCACAGAGCCTGTATGTGTAGAGTGTTGGAGTGTGGGTGTAATATGTGTTGGTCGGTTGATAGAGTCCAGTGAGTGAGCACAGAGCCTGTATGTGTAGAGTGTTGGAGTGTGGGTGTAATATGTGTTGGTCGGTTGATAGAGTCCAGTGAGTGAGCACAGAGCCTGTATGTGTAGAGTGTGGGTGTAATATGTGTTGGTCGGTTGATAGAGTCCAGTGAGTGAGCACAGAGCCTGTATGTGTAGAGTGTTGGAGTGTGGGTGTAATATGTGTTGGTCGGTTGATAGAGTCCAGTGAGTGAGCACAGAGCCTGTATGTGTAGAGTGTTGGAGTGTGGGTGTAATATGTGTTGGTCGGTTGATAGAGTCCAGTGAGTGAGCACAGAGCCTGTATGTGTAGAGTGTTGGAGTGTGGGTGTAATATGTGTTGGTCGGTTGATAGAGTCCAGTGAGTGAGCACAGAGCCTGTATGTGTAGAGTGTTGGAGTGTGGGTGTAATACGTGTTGGTCGGTTGATAGAGTCCAGTGAGTGAGCACAGAGCCTGTATGTGTAGAGTGTTGGAGTGTGGGTGTAATATGTGTTGGTCGGTTGATAGAGTCCAGTGAGTGAGCACAGAGCCTGTATGTGTAGAGTGTTGGAGTGTGGGTGTAATATGTGTTGGTCGGTTGATAGAGTCCAGTGAGTGAGCACAGAGCCTGTATGTGTAGAGTGTTGGAGTGTGGGTGTAATATGTGTTGGTCGGTTGATAGAGTCCAGTGAGTGAGCACAGAGCCTGTATGTGTAGAGTGTTGGAGTGTGGGTGTAATATGTGTTGGTCGGTTGATAGAGTCCAGTGAGTGAGCACAGAGCCTGTATGTGTAGAGTGTTGGAGTGTGGGTGTAATATGTGTTGGTCGGTTGATAGAGTCCAGTGAGTGAGCACAGAGCCTGTATGTGTAGAGTGTGGGTGTAATATGTGTTGGTCGGTTGATAGAGTCCAGTGAGTGAGCACAGAGCCTGTATGTGTAGAGTGTTGGAGTGTGGGTGTAATATGTGTTGGTCGGTTGATAGAGTCCAGTGAGTGAGCACAGAGCCTGTATGTGTAGAGTGTTGGAGTGTGGGTGTAATATGTGTTGGTCGGTTGATAGAGTCCAGTGAGTGAGCACAGAGCCTGTATGTGTAGAGTGTTGGAGTGTGGGTGTAATATGTGTTGGTCGGTTGATAGAGTCCAGTGAGTGAGCACAGAGCCTGTATGTGTAGAGTGTTGGAGTAATATGTGCTGGTCGGTTGATAGAGTCCAGTGAGTGAGCACAGAGCCTGTATGTGTAGAGTGTTGGAGTGTGGGTGTAATATGTGTTGGTCGGTTGATAGAGTCCAGTGAGTGAGCACAGAGCCTGTATGTGTAGAGTGTGGGTGTAATATGTGTTGGTCGGTTGATAGAGTCCAGTGAGTGAGCACAGAGCCTGTATGTGTAGAGTGTTGGAGTGTGGGTGTAATATGTGTTGGTCGGTTGATAGAGTCCAGTGAGTGAGCACAGAGCCTGTATGTGTAGAGTGTTGGAGTGTGGGTGTAATATGTGTTGGTCGGTTGATAGAGTCCAGTGAGTGAGCACAGAGCCTGTATGTGTAGAGTGTTGGAGTGTGGGTGTAATACGTGTTGGTCGGTTGATAGAGTCCAGTGAGTGAGCACAGAGCCTGTATGTGTAGAGTGTTGGAGTGTGGGTGTAATACGTGTTGGTCGGTTGATAGAGTCCAGTGAGTGAGCACAGAGCCTGTATGTGTAGAGTGTTGGAGTGTGGGTGTAATATGTGTTGGTCGGTTGATAGAGTCCAGTGAGTGAGCACAGAGCCTGTATGTGTAGAGTGTTGGAGTGTGGGTGTAATATGTGTTGGTTGGGTTGATAGAGTCCAGTGAGTGAGCACAGAGCCTGTGCTAGAGAATCTGTGCAAATAAAAAAGGGGTCAATGCAAATAAGGGAAACCATTTGATTAATTGTTCAGCAGTCTTATGGCTTGGGGGTAGAAGCTGTTCAGCAGTCTTATGGCTTGGGGGTAGAAGCTGTTCAGGAGCGTTTTGGTCCCAGACTTGGCACTCTGGTACCGCTTGCCGTGCGGTAGCAGACACAACAGTATATGACTTGGGTTGGAGCCTTTGACAAATGTTTGGGCCTTCCTCTGACACCGCCTGGTATAGAAGTCCTGGATGGCAGGGAGGTCGGCCCCAGTGATGTACTGGGCCATAGGCGCTCCCAT
This sequence comes from Oncorhynchus masou masou, assembly GCF_036934945.1. Classification (NCBI taxonomy): domain Eukaryota; kingdom Metazoa; phylum Chordata; class Actinopteri; order Salmoniformes; family Salmonidae; genus Oncorhynchus; species Oncorhynchus masou. The sequence continues at coordinate 42,998,044 of NC_088219.1, forward strand.
CTGTAGCGTCTTACGGTCGGATGCCAAGCAGTTGCCATACCAAACAATGATGCTCTCAATGGTGCAGCTGTAGAACCTTCTGAGGATCTGAGGGCCCATGCCAAATCTTGTCAGCCTCCTGAGGGGAAAGAGGTGTTGTCGTGCCTTTTTCACAATTGTGTTGGAGTGTTTGGACCATGATAGATCTTTGGTGATGTGGACACCGAGGAACTTGAAGCTCTCGACCCGCTTGACTACATTGAGTTGGTGCTGGAGGGAAAAGCAGACGTTTTACGGGCTCCTGACCAATTGTGCTATTTTGTATGTTTTTGTGCACTGATCTCAAGTTCTAAACTGGACGAGCTCCGTTCGAGACTTTCCTATCAACGTGATATGAAGAACTGTAATATCCTGTTTCTCCGTGTCGTGGCTGAACAGGGACATGGAAAATATAAATCTATCTGGTTGTTCTATACATCGGCAGGACAGAAAGGCAGCGCGGGGTAAACTCAGGGGGGTGGTCTGCGTCTCTTTGTCAACAACAGCTGGCGCGCAATCTCTAACATAAAGGAAGCCTCAAGGTTCTGCTCGCCTGAATTAGAATACCTAATGATAAATTGTAGACCATACTATTTACTAAGAAAGTTTTCTATATATTCTTTTAGATGTCTACTTACCACCACAAACCGATGCTGGCACTAAGATCGCACTCGACGAGCTGTATAGGGCCATAGGCAAACAAGAAAATGCAGGCTGAAGCTACGTTGCACTTGGTGACCTCTGACTGTTTCATCCTAACATCGTTGGTGCCGACATGGATAACAATATCCCTATACTGTCTACACTCTCCAGTTTTATCTTTAGTCAGCACCAACTTCAGATTAGCCTTCACATCGGTAGCCCTGCCCCCTGGTAAACAGTGTATGATCGCTGGATGATTCGTTTTAAGTCTAATACTGCGGGTAATGGAGTCGACAATGACTAGAGTTTTCAATTTGTCAGAGCTAATGGTGGGAAGCTTCAGCGTCTCAGACCCCGTAACGGGAGGAGTAGAGACAAGAGAAGGCTCGGCCTCTGACTCCGACTCGCTGCTTAATGGGGAAAACCGGTTGAACGTTTCTGTTGGCTGAATGAGCGACACCGATTGAGCATTCCTACAGCATTTCCTTCCAGAAACCGTGAGAAAGTTGTCCGGCTGCGGGGACCGTGCCAGGGGATTTATACTACTATCTGTACTTACTGGTGGCTCAGACGCTGTTTCATCCTTTCCTACACTGAAATGACCCTAAGCCTAATGATTGCGTCTGAAGCTGGGCGTGTAGCACAACTATCCTCACCATAAGGCGATCGTTCTCCTGTATATTATGAGAACAGCGACTGCAATTAGAAGGCATCATGTTAATGTTACTACTTGTTTCGGCTGTTGGAGGTCCTGACAAACCACGTCCAGATAAAGCGTCCGGAGTGAAAAAGTTGAGGGAAAAAAACAAAAATATAAACGGTAATTAAAAAGTAAAAACCGTGAAGTTGTCAGGTAGCTAAATAGGTTGGCCTCAGATTCTTCAACAAAATTCCTTCGGCACACACTTATTACATGTTCATACCTTTTGCAATTCCGGCAAAACAACCGTTTGAACTCCTAATGAACATCTTGGCATCTACTGAACATCTTGGCTGTTACTGTTGATCTAATCCCGGCACAGCCAGAAGAGGACTGGCCACACCTCATAGCCTGGTTCCTCTCTAGGTTTCTGCCTTTCTAGGGAGTTTTTCCCAGCCACCGTGCTTCTACATTTGCATTGCTTGCTGTTTGGGGTTTTAGGCTGGGTTTCTGTATAGCACTTTGTGACATCAGCTGATGTAAAAAAGGGCTTTATAAATACATTTGATTGATTGAACGAGCTAACGCACTGTTTTCCATGAAAGGAGGTTAGGCTAGCTAGTGAGCAAGCATTTATGCCAGGTAGCCAAGGACAACAAAAACAAAAAAGATGTATTGTATGACAGTCATTAAAGAGAGGAAGGCATTGGCATTTCTCTACAAGTAGGGTGAGTCAACATGTTTTTCCTACTTGCACCCACACACAGAAATCAGTACCATGGCCAGCCACATGGGGCGGCCTAGTGGTTAGAGCGTTGGACTAGTAACCGGAAGGTTGCAAGTTCAAACCCCTGAGCTGACAAGGTACAAATCTGTCGTTCTGCCCCTGAACAGGCAGTTAACCCACTGTTCCTAGGCCGTCATTGAAAATAAGAATTTGTTCTTAACTGACTTTCCTGGTTAAATAAAGGTAAAAAAAAAACATTACATTTAGCTTATGCTGATTGGACTAAATTGTTTTTGGTCTCTTAGTTGTCACTTTATCCAATCACCTTAGTCTAATAATGTTTCTGTTTTCTTTGCAACTTGTGGTAACTCTCCGTTCCATATCAGTAGTTGTTCAGTAGTCTGGAAATATTGGAAACCTTAACTTGTGCTAACTCTCCGTTCCATAGCAGTAGTTGTTCAGTAGTCTGGAAATATTGGAAACCTTAACTTGTGCTAACTCTCTGTTCCATAGCAGTAGTTGTTCAGTAGTCTGGAAATATTGGAAACCTTAACTTGTGGTAACTCTCCGTTCCATAGCAGTAGTTGTTCAGTAGTCTGGAAATGTTGGAAACCTTAACTTGTGGTAACTCTCCGTTCCATAGCAGTAGTTGTTCAGTAGTCTGGAAATGTTGGAAACCTTAACTTGTGCTAACTCTCCGTTCCATAGCAGTAGTTGTTCAGTAGTCTGGAAATGTTGGAAACCTTAACTTGTGGTAACTCTCCGTTCCATAGCAGTAGTTGTTCAGTAGTCTGGAAATGTTGGAAACCTTAACTTGTGCTAACTCTCCGTTCCATAGCAGTAGTTGTTCAGTAGTCTGGAAATGTTGGAAACCTTAACTTGTGGTAACTCTCCGTTCCATAGCAGTAGTTGTTCAGTAGTCTGGAAATGTTGGAAACCTTAACTTGTGGTAACTCTCTGTTCCATAGCAGTAGTTGTTCAGTAGTCTGGAAATGTTGGAAACATTAACTTGCTGTAGGTCATGTAACTGTTTGTTACATGCAATATGCTTTGAGGACCTCACCGTACAGATGAAGCTACTGCTTCTTTCTCTCCTTGTGTTCATCCAGTTTCACACCATCACAGGTGGTGTCCCTCCTCAGTCCAGATACTATAGATGGGAAGTGAAGGATCTCCTCAGCAGTCCTACTCTGTTAATGTTCTCCCAGAATAACAGGCTTGGTCCCTGTGGTGTCTCTCCAGCAGCAGCAACTACTGCACTCTACTCCTCTACCATAGTAGTTGTTATTAACTGCCCGAACTGTCACTACTGCCAGAGGCACTGCAGGATACAGCACTCAGAATAACAAATCCTGGTAGGATAGATGCCATGAGAGAGGGAGAGAAGAAACATTAACAAGGAAGGGAGGGGGGTGGGGGAAGGAGAAGGCTGTTGGCTGTGAAGCTGGATTTACTTTCACCCCACACCCCCTGAGACATACCATTACATGCATGCACACACAGCACACACACACCAGATGCATGCACACACAGCGCACACAGCGCACAGCACACACAGCACACACAGCATACACAGCACACACAGCACACACACACCAGATGCATGCACACACAGCACACAGCACACACAGCACACACAGCACACACACACCAGATGCATGCACACACAGCACACACAGCACACACAGCACAGCACACAGCACACACAGCACACACAGCACACACACACCAGATGCATGCACACACAGCACACACACACCAGATGCATGAGTTTGTCTTTTCAAAATTATATATTTTTGGGGGGGGGGGGATATTGAAATGTGTATTCTTCAAGTTGATCATTCTTGTTTTTACAGATATAAATTGACTTGAGTTTTATTTTAGAACGTGCCATATTCTCACTTTACAGCTAGCTGATGGAGCCATCCAGTCGCAACCTTTGGTGTGGTAAAATCAATTGGCATGTTGTCAAGGAGGGGGGGGGGGGGGTCTCGTGTGTTTGTGAAGCAGAGGATCACTGGTTCGGGACAGTCGGACACTGGAGGAAGGTAAGCTGTTAGCAGCACACTGACCCCCGTTAGTGGTACTGTGACCCGGATTGGCAGTTGGGCTCATCTCAACGGCTGGGGTAGCATAGAAGGGGGGAGTGTAACCGAGTTAAAAGGGACAGTTGACCCAACTTACACAGGTACATAGGTTTCCTTACCCTGTAAGCAGGCTGTGGACAAGGTATGACCGCAATCCATGCCTTGGTTTACTAACATTTTATATTATTTGAACATGTGCAAAAAATGCTCATATCAGTCCCATGACTTGAATGGGATTTGTACCACAAATGCTAAAGGAGCCATCCAATCAGTTTGTCAAGGAGGGCGGTCACTTGTTGCGAAGCAGAGGATCACTGGTTCGAGCCCAGTATGGGGCAGCTGGACAGTGGAGGAAGCAAAGGTGTTAGCAGCACCTACATCAAGAAAATAAATCAATAAATGTAGCTAATCAGGAAGGTTAGGAGTGATGGATTGGTCAAAATAAATACTGCAGAATGGTTGGGGTCATTTCCATTCCATTGTATAGCAGGGTCTGAGTCAATTCCATTTCAAGTCGGTCAATAAATTCTAATTCCAATTCTCCTCAATGCTTTTCTATGGGGAAAATGTTGAATTTCAGTCTATTTCCTGATTCAACGTAATTGAAATGGAACCGACCCCAACCCTGGCTGGAGTACAGTGACATGAGGAGCTGAGAGGCCAGTCTGCTCCACAGCCACAGGCGAATAGGAGTCTGGCATCTAGAACACTGAACACTGACATACTTAAGGCACAAAAGTGACTGCCAGCTGTATGCATGTACACTCCCTGTCCTTAGAGGTTTTTTCCTACAGAGATCGCTTGAAAGGTTAGTAGACTGCCTTGTTGCTCACAGAGATGGGGAGAGGTGGTAGCAGGTTGCTAGGCTGGTGCTGACTGATAGGACAGTGTTCATTAGGCACCAAATGGAAAAAAATGGACAAAAAAACAAGGAGGGCGTTGTTGTTTTTTGACGTGTCAATAATAAATACTCGTTTTCAGTTGTAAAACATTTTATTAAACGTTTTCTGTTGCATGCCCAAATGAACACAACCCTGGTGGTTTAGTTAATCAGCCCGATTTCTACTAATCAGAGCTCAACAATGTGCCTTAAAAAGTCTCTAAATTATCTCCCAGAAATGTGGTCCGCTAAGCCGGTAGCTTGTAGAGGTGGAGTTTTCTTGTAGAAGCATGTTCCACATAGGAATGAAAAGGACTAAGTAAGTAAGATAAATGATAATGCTCTCTTCGCCAGGCTGTCATACACTTCTCACACTTCTGGTCAAATGGCCATACTAGCATGGGTTGCACCATTGAGGGCTTCCGTCATTTTAATGTAGTCAACTGGGTGGGGCTTCCAACTTCATTGGCTGATCCTTCCTAGTGACCCTGTCGGAGCCATGTCCAACTGGGTCATCAGCCAATCGTGAAGAAGAAAAGTGACCACTTCAAAATGGAGATGCTTCCGAAGCTGTCACAGACGCGATAATGACACAGATACAAAGAGTCCTCTATCTACAGCGAGCTCCAAAAGTATTGGGATAGTGACACCTTCTTTGTTGTTTTGGCTCTATGCCAGCACTTTGGATTTGAATGGAGGTTAAAGTGCAGACCCTCAGCTTTAATTTGAGGATATTGTCAACCATATATCGGGTGAACCGTTTAGAAATTACAGCACTTATTGTACCCCAATTTTAGGAGACCAAAAGTATTGGGAGAAGTATGTGGTACCATATTCACAGCACACATTGACTACATCAAGCTTGTGACTCGAAAAGCTTGATGGATGCATTTGCTGCTTGTTTTGGTTGCATTTCAGGTTATTTTGTGGCCCATATAAATTTACGGTAAATAATGTATTTTGTGTCATTTTGGAGTCACTTTTAAAAACAAAGAATCAACTGGACACAAGGGACAAACAAAAAAAATCTTTGGCAAAAGGCAGATTTAAAGATGTGCATCTCATAACAACTATAACACACAGATAAGCAAGATAAGCAAGTGGTGATCTGGTCCCTACAACCAGAGTCCCAGATTGTCCAGCACACTATAAGTCCCAGAGGGAGCTCTGCCGATCTTGTGGTTGCATGCTCCTGGATGAAGTTTCCCTTAAGTGCAAATATACAATCAGCAAACACTCCCCCAATCCTAACCTTAACAATTAGTGCTGAAAATACAAAACTGAACCAAGATCGGCGTCTAGGGGCATTGGCACCCTGCTCCTGGTTGGATCAACACTGTTAAGTGGCTTTTCTAAGTACCCTTTCCTATGTACTCAAAATGCTCACCAACAATCTTTAAGAAATGGGATAACTAAAAGCAATATGTTGGCAAGGGTTATCAGTAGGCTTCATAGTGCTTTCATCTGTCCAGTAGTAGAACATGGTAAATAGGGGAGGGGGCATTTTAAAGTATTAGGATCCCCCATCACTGCTGGGGGATTCATTGTGATGTCACTGAAGCCATTGCAATTTGTGATGCCACAGAAAAAGGAGAAGCGAGTCTATATGGCTCCATCTCAAATTACACCCTATTTAAATGACCCCCCATACAGGGAACTACTATTTACCAGAGCCACACATATACTGCATAGGGCCGGGACGATACTTTCCTGTGAGGTCACAAAGGCGCCTGAACCTCCACCATGGGATGTCAGAGTGAAGTTCTTGCACTACCTGCGAGGTCAGAGGGTGATGACCACTTCCTGTGAGGTCATAGTGGTTTCAGGGAGATCCCTCAGTCAAAAGAGGGCTCGGGTTTCAATTGTAAACAGGGCACACAGTGAGGACAGCTATGACCCGGAAGCATAGAGAAAGGGGTGTGGACATACATCCCCTAATGGCTCCTCCTCCCCGGCCCCCTACTAAGTCAGGCAAACACTAAATAAAACGTGTCTTTGTGCACCACCGGTGTGGGAGACTGGGGTGTGGAAAAAGAGGAAAAATACCATCCCCTAACACTGGAATTACACATGCATCAGCAGATGACAACTTTTCTCTCAACACGCCTCCCTCTCGCTAACCTGGAGTCTGTGCTGCTCTACTCACCACTAGTAGTCCATCATTATGTACAAAGAATAAAAATAGAAAAAAAAGGTCCAATGCAGAGATCAACTCCTCCTCTTGGTTCTCCATGCAGTCTCCACAGACAGCGCCCCCCTGTGGTTTTGCCAGGCCCTACCACACTGTGCAGCGGTGACCAGAGTTCATCGGGGAGCCAGTGGGGCACTGGAAGTGCTCTGCAAAGGCTGGCGAGTTGGAGAGGGTGCCGATGACGCGGTACTTTGGGGGGCTGTGGCGGTCTGTCATGAGTCCCTGGTGGGCACGCTCTGGGGTTCGCACGGAACACCACACCTGAGAGAAGAGAGAGTCCCCCGATAAGTCAGACCGTAGCTGTTCTCCTCTCAGGACTTCAAACTGTTGTGTCATTCATTCACTTGGACTCAGTTTGGTTGAACTGTTGTGTGTCATTCATTCACTTGGACTCAGTTTGGTTGAACTGTTGTGTGTCATTCATTCACTTGGACTCAGTTTGGTTGAACTGTTGTGTGTCATTCATTCACTTGGACTCAGTTTGGTTGAACTGTTGTGTGTCATTCATTCACTTGGACTCAGTTTGGTTGAACTGTTGTGTAATTCATTCACTTGGACTCAGTTTGGTTGAACTGTTGTGTCATTCATTCACTTGGACTCAGTTTGGTTGAACTGTTGTGTGTCATTCATTCACTTGGACTCAGTTTGGTTGAACTGTTGTGTGTCATTCATTCACTTGGACTCAGTTTGGTTGAACTGTTGTGTGTCATTCATTCACTTGGACTCAGTTTGGTTGAACTGTTGTGTCATTCATTCACTTGGACTCAGTTTGGTTGAACTGTTGTGTGTCATTCATTCACTTGGACTCAGTTTGGTTGAACTGTTGTGTGTCATTCATTCACTTGGACTCAGTTTGGTTGAACTGTTGTGTGTCATTCATTCACTTGGACTCAGTTTGGTTGAACTGTTGTGTGTCATTCATTCACTTGGACTCAGTTTGGTTGAACTGTTGTGTGTCATTCATTCACTCGGACTCAGTTTGGTTGAACTGTTGTGTGTCATTCATTCACTTGGACTCAGTTTGGTTGAACTGTTGTGTGTCATTCATTCACTTGGACTCAGTTTGGTTGAACTGTTGTGTGTCATTCATTCACTTGGACTCAGTTTGGTTGAACTGTTGTGTGTCATTCATTCACTTGGACTCAGTTTGGTTGAACTGTTGTGTGTCATTCATTCACTTGGACTCAGTTTGGTTGAACTGTTGTGTAATTCATTCACTTGGACTCAGTTTGGTTGAACTGTTGTGTCATTCATTCACTTGGACTCAGTTTGGTTGAACTGTTGTGTGTCATTCATTCACTTGGACTCAGTTTGGTTGAACTGTTGTGTGTCATTCATTCACTTGGACTCAGTTTGGTTGAACTGTTGTGTGTCATTCATTCACTTGGACTCAGTTTGGTTGAACTGTTGTGTCATTCATTCACTTGGACTCAGTTTGGTTGAACTGTTGTGTGTCATTCATTCACTTGGACTCAGTTTGGTTGAACTGTTGTGTGTCATTCATTCACTTGGACTCAGTTTGGTTGAACTGTTGTGTGTAATTCATTCACTTGGACTCAGTTTGGTTGAACTGTTGTGTCATTCATTCACTTGGACTCAGTTTGGTTGAACTGTTGTGTAATTCATTCACTTGGACTCAGTTTGGTTGAACTGTTGTGTGTCATTCATTCACTTGGACTCAGTTTGGTTGAACTGTTGTGTGTCATTCATTCACTTGGACTCAGTTTGGTTGAACTGTTGTGTGTCATTCATTCACTCGGACTCAGTTTGGTTGAACTGTTGTGTAATTCATTCACTTGGACTCAGTTTGGTTGAACTGTTGTGTGTCATTCATTCACTCGGACTCAGTTTGGTTGAACTGTTGTGTGTAATTCATTCACTTGGACTCAGTTTGGTTGAACTGTTGTGTGTAATTCATTCACTCGGACTCAGTTTGGTTGAACTGTTGTGTAATTCATTCACTTGGACTCAGTTTGGTTGAACTGTTGTGTGTCATTCATTCACTTGGACTCAGTTTGGTTGAACTGTTGTGTGTCATTCATTCACTTGGACTCAGTTTGGTTGAACTGTTGTGTAATTCATTCACTTGGACTCAGTTTGGTTGAACTGTTGTGTGTCATTCATTCACTCGGACTCAGTTTGGTTGAACTGTTGTGTGTCATTCATTCACTTGGACTCAGTTTGGTTGAACTGTTGTGTGTCATTCATTCACTTGGACTCAGTTTGGTTGAACTGTTGTGTGTAATTCATTCACTTGGACTCAGTTTGGTTGAACTGTTGTGTGTAATTCATTCACTTGGACTCAGTTTGGTTGAACTGTTGTGTGTAATTCATTCACTTGGACTCAGTTTGGTTGAACTGTTGTGTGTCATTCATTCACTCGGACTCAGTTTGGTTGAACTGTTGTGTGTCATTCATTCACTCGGACTCAGTTTGGTTGAACTGTTGTGTGTCATTCATTCACTTGGACTCAGTTTGGTTGACACTTCTCTCAAACAGTAGTTGTAATAGTCCACTCTTACTACCACCCCAGAACACATTCACCCCCGTGTCTTATTCCATGAAGCAGGGCCAGAAATTCATCCTGAGCAGGACCTGACTAGGAAAAACTTTTACATTATATATATATGTATATGCATTCATACACGTATGTGGACACGCCTTCAAATTAACGGATTAGACTATTTCAGCCACACCTATTGCTGACAGGTGTATAAAAATCGAGCACACAGCCATGCAATCTCCATAGACAAACATTGGCAGTAGAATGGCCTTGCTGAAGAGCTCAGTGACTGTCATAGGATGCCACCTTTCCAACAAGTCAGTTTGTGAAATTTCTACCCTGCTAGAGCTGCCCCGGTCAACTGTAAGTGCTGTTGTTGTGAAGTGGAAACTTCTAGGAGCAATAACAGCTCAGCCGCGAAGAGGCCACACAAGCTCACAGAATGGGACAAGTAGTCTGTCTTTACCACAGAGTTCACAACCGTCTCTGGATCAATGTCAGCACAAGAATTGTTCGTCTGGCGCTTCATGAAAATGGGTTTCGGTGGCCGAGCAGCCACACACAAGTTTAAGACCACCATGCGCAATGCCAAGCACCGGCTGGAGTGGTGCTCGCTGCCATTGGACTATGGAGCAGTGGAAACATGTCCTCTGGAGTGATGAATCACGCTTCACCACCTGGCAATCTGACAGACAAATCTGGGTTTGGTGGATGCCAAGAGAATTCTACATGCCCGAACGCATAGTGTCAACTGTAAAGTTTGGTGGAGGAATAATAATTGTCTGGGACTGTTTTTCATGGTTCTGGCTCGGCCCCTTACTTCCAGTGAAGGGAAATCTTAATGCTACAGCAGACAATGACATTCTAAACAATTCTGTGCTTCCAACTTTGTGGCAACAGTTTGGGGAAGATCCTGTTTCAGCAATGACAATGCTCCCATGCAAAGCGAGGTCCATACAGAAATGGTTTGTCGAGATCAGTGTGGAAGAACTTGACTGGCCTGCTCAACCCCTTCAAACACCATTGATATGAATTGGAACACCAACTGCAAGCAAAGCCTAATCGCCCAACATCAGAGTCCGACCTCACTAATGCTCGTGGCTGAATGGAAGCAAGTCCCCGCAGCAGTGTTCCAACATCTAGTGGAAAACCTTCCCAGAAGAGTGGAGGCTGTTATAGCAGCAATGTTCCAACATCTAGTGGAAAGCCTTCCCAGAAGAGTGGAGGCTGTTATAGCAGCAATGTTCCAACATCTAGTGGAAAGCCTTCCCAGAAGTGTGGAGACTGTTATAGCAGCAATGTTCCAACATCTAGTGGAAAGCCTTCCCAGAAGAGTGGAGGCTGTTATAGCAGCAATGTTCCAACATCTAGTGGAAAGCCTTCCCAGAAGAGTGGAGGCTGTTATAGCAGCAATGTTCCAACATCTAGTGGAAAGCCTTCCCAGAAGAGCGGAGGCTGTTATAGCAGCAATGTTCCAACATCTAGTGGAAAGCCTTCCCAGAAGTGTGGAGACTGTTATAGCAGCAATGTTCCAACATCTAGTGAAAAGCCTTCCCAGAAGAGTGGAGGCTGTTATAGCAGCAATGTTCCAACATCTAGTGGAAAGCCTTCCCAGAAGAGTGGAGGCTGTTATAGCAGCAATGTTCCAGCATCTAGTGGAAAGCCTTCCCAGAAGTGTGGAGACTGTTATAGCAGCAATGTTCCAACATCTAGTGAAAAGCCTTCCCAGAAGAGTGGAGGCTGTTATAGCAGCAATGTTCCTACATCTAGTGGAAAGCCTTCCCAGAAGAGTGGAGGCTGTTATAGCAGCAAAGGAGGGTCCAACGCCATATTAATGCCCATGATTTTGGAATGAGATGTTCGACGAACAGGTGTCCACATATTTTTGGTCATGTAGTGTATTTGACTTGAACTCTAACAGGATGCGTGTAATGCATTCTGTTGACAGTCCCATGACCCACCTGGGCGAATCCCACAAAGAACAGTTGGTCATTGGTCAGGTTGACCGCCGGCAGCCTCTTCTCCTCACCGTTGTCCTGCACCCATGACTGGTACGCCTGAACAGAACAGAAAACACCATTACCTCACTGCTGCTCGATCATTCTATTTTTCCAACTTAATTGAGGAAAATAAGAACAATCCTAAATTTATTTTTGACACTGTCGCAAAGCTAACTAAAAAGCAGCATTCCCCAAGAGAGGATGGCTTTCACTTCAGCAGTAATAAATTCATTAACTTCTTTGAGGAAAGGATCACGATCATTAGAAAGCAAATTACGGGCTCCTCTTTAAATCTGCGTATTACTAAATGTAATGTGTTATCAAGTCGGGAGACCCACTCACATTATAGGCTGCCTTTAGGCCGCCGTTGTCAGCAATGTTCTCTCCCAGCGTCTGCTTGCCATTTATATGCGTCCCATTGATGGTAAACCCGTTGTACTGCTCCACCATGCATTCCGTGCGATTCTTAAATGCGTCCACAGAGGAATTTTGCCACCATGGCCGAAGGTTCCCGTCTTTGTCGTATCCCCTGCCTGATTAAGGAAAACAAATATATATATATATATTTAAAAAGCACACCTGGTGATCATGTACAGTATATGTATACATGCTGGTGTGTGTTGGTCAGTGGGTGTGTTTGTGAGTTCTGTGAAGTGTAAGTTAAAGGTGGACACTAACCCTGGACACCAAAGGCATGAGTGAGTTCGTGTCCCATCACCACTCCGATCCCCCCCGAAGTTCAGTGCTCTGCAGAGAATTCACATGGGGTCAGAAATGCACACACTCGCATGCACACACTCGCATGCACACACTCGCATGCACACACTCGCATGCACACACTCGCATGCACACACTCATATGCACACACTCATATGCACACACTCATATGCACACACTCATATGCACACACTCATATGCGCACACTCATATGCACACACTCATATGCACACACTCATATGCACACACTCATATGCACACACTCATATGCACACACTCATATGCACACACTCATATGCACACACTCATATGCACACACTCACTTGGGGTGATGCTGGGCGTAAAAGGGTGCCTGAAGGATTCCAGCTGGGAAGACAATTCCATTCTTGTTGGGCATGTAGTAGGCGTTGACTGTGGGAGGGGTCATACTCCATCTAGGGGGATGTGGCGGAGACTAGTGTAAGAGAGCAGACCAGTTGAGGCTCTTGAGAGGACAGCTCATAGTCATTTCTGGAATGGAATGTAGTATGAAGTGGTGTAGTATGTGTTTGTTTTTGTTTTTTATAGCGAATAGAGTGCTATTTGGATTTGCTCCATGAGAATATCAAACAATATATTTTTTTTAATGTAATCAGATTACAAATACTGTTGATAAACTGGATGATTACTTTTTAAATTACTTTTGAGCGAGAGAAAAAAATACATTTGGACACCTTTCAGTTCTCTCTCGAGGAAGGTTTAGTTTTTTATGGTAGTAAAGTAAATGTCGGATAAAAAATGACAGGCCTGATGGAGGAAAAAATACACCAGACAAGGTGGGATCTTTATGTGTTGGTAAAATGAATTACTCAAATTTCAGTGGAAAAGATTTTATGCGCAAATATTGATATAATAACCATCATATCGAAGTAAACTCCTCCCACTACAATTTATTAGGATTAAAGTAGCAATATGTACCTTTTTGGGCGATTTGACCAAATTCACATAGAAATGGGAGTTTTAGATCTATCATTCTACTTGAAAGCAAGTCTAAAATGGGGTAGATCTGTTATTGGGGGGCCATTTCTATGTCTTTTACTTGATGTTTTGTACACCAGCGTCAAAACAGACGAAACAACAATAGAATTGGTTATAGAAAATATATTTCAACGTGGTTAAGATGGTACAATGATTCTCTACACTATACTAGCTTATCTAGTCACAGACTGAAACTAAGCGAACAATTTTAGAAACCAGGAAATGGCGGAGTGATTCCTGCATAGCGCATTTTTAAATGACGAACTTCACAGGGCGGTGAACGTTCAAGATGAGCTTGATGCACCTTTCCAATAAATATCGATGGTCTTATTCTGGGGACATTATAATCTATTACTATCCTTATTTCCATAATAATAAATCGAGAGCTATTGGCTACAGTGCACTTGCCGATCCCAGAGGGTGCACACTCGCTATATAAACGCAAACATGTTAGTTAGAAAACCCTTCAGTAGAGTTAAAAATGCGAGTGTGTAAGGTACATGGGAATTTCACTGCAAATGTTATTTCATGTGCCCTACGTCATCTCACACAGCCTTTTACCAGCAACACGTCAATTTGATGGAAACATCTCTGGTGGGAAAATGTGCATATTGTTTTTAGAATATTCACATGAAAATCTGTCTAATTGGATGGAAACCTAGCTACTGACATTCAATTCAGTATTTGAAAAAAGGCGCAAGTTTAAATTCGTTCCACCTTAGCAGGTCTGACCACAAGTCAGAGACCATTATGATGATACACCAAATGCGCTTGATGGATCCTATTTGTCTTCTTCTAATGAAGCTTCAAGGGGAAAGTAATCCAAAACTAACAATACTGATTACAATTTGACAGGTAACTAGTAACTAAAGGATTACATTTAGAAAGTAACCTACCCAATCGTGGTTAAGGTCAAGAATCAAGTTCATTTACAGTACAAATATGCACTGAGGTATAGTGATGGTGATGATGTGTGTAGCTGATGAAGACTCACTGGTCACTGTTGGGTGGCTTGCGGAGATGATCGGCCATCACCCTGGCGGAGAAGTTGTAGAAGTTGAGCGTGTTCTGGAAAATGTTGTCTTCTGAGACGTCATACTGTGGACAGAGATGGATATACAAACAAAGACAGACAGAGAGAGAGAAATAATTACTCACTGATCTACGGGGCCCTTGTCATTTGACCTTCAACTCGTCAATCATGACAACTGAACAAAAAAGGCACCCACTCACCCAGTCGTAAACATCATCCAGTTCTTTGGGGTCCAGGATAAAGTCAGGGAATCCAATCATGTTGTAGATGGTGTCCGCCTAAAGATCAGGGGGACAAAGTGGATAAGAGAGAGGGCAAGATGGAGGAATGGGGCTGGAAAACCTCCTCGTTCCATTATCTGGAGATCTAAACAAAGAGGGCTATCTATTCAAACTGCTGTATTATAACCTGTAACCCTATAATACTCCCTACCTGTCCTCTTACACACACGCAGAAACGCAGACACACGTGATACCCTGTGGCAACCATGCATCCAGTAGGAGACATCCTGTGGCAACCATGCATAGCCTATCCAGTAGGAGACATCCTGTGGCAACCATGCATAGCCTATCCAGTAGGAGACATCCTGTGGCAACCATGCATCCAGTAGGAGACATCCCTGACCTTGTCTTTGGCTGCCATCCGTGTCTGTTTGTCCATCCACTTGATGTGATCCAGAGCATCTTTGAACGCAGTACGGATCTCATTGATCATCCCCTCTACCTGATAGTGGGGTGAGAGACATACATTAAATGTAAGAAGGAAGAAAGATGGAATAGATCATTCTTCTACAAATAGACTCTGATATGTAAATACCCGCGGCAATCCGAACCAGCCCGTCCCTCAAACATAAGGAAGTTTTGATAGAAACGTGTAACCACTAAAAATATGAACAATTGTGAGTGACAGTCTATAACCCCCTTGCCGGTCCTCACACTGTGCCTCTCCGCTTCCATGTCTCCCTCTTCTACTTGCCCCTCTTTTCTCTACCCAACAACAATCTCTCCTTTTAATAGTCCACTTTTTCTCTTCTTTATCACTCTATATATCTCCCTCCCCTCTACAGGACAGGGAACTAAATTAGTATTAGTATTTCATTCATTGTAAACATCTATAAGACATTAGCATAGGCGATCAGCATTATTAAAGTTACAATTCATAAGCATTTATAAAATCATACAAAGCATTTATAGGCATTCATAAACATTGATAATAATTTAAAATAGCTTATTATAATAAAGTGCTAGCAAATAGGGTTATTTTATGATGGCTGTGTTTACAGTGAGACCCCATGACATTTCACTACACATGGTAACCACTAGGAGGCAGTCATACATCGTTCATCTGGTTCTTAAAAAAACACAACAGGCTTGAATAGACATAAATGCAGTTGTACGCCTATCAAACTCACAATCTTTTTGCTGTGTTTATCAAACGTCGCTTTTACAAAGAGCGCTCCCAGGGCGAAGCCGAGCGTGTCATCTGTGTTCCCAATGCAGGTCTGCCATCGAGGTGTGCGGGACTGAGCGAACACACGCAGAGACAGACAGACAAGTCTCACACCAGCTGTTTACTCTATCATTTTGGTTGTGAAAAGTGTGTGTACTGCAAGTTTGTGGAGGTAGCACACATTGCTTGCTAGGAGCCCAAAAAGTCTCACATACAAATTGCAAGTGCTGGTCTCCCGGACACAGATCAAGCCTTGTCCAGTACAAAAAAATCAGCTCAACAGAGGATCTCCATTGAAATAGCTCTTTAGTCCTCGACGAGGCTTAATATGTGTCCGGGAAACCAGACTTAACCAGGTATTTCACAAAGCAGGGTTAATCAACGGCATAAGTAAAAATATGGTTGCGTCCGAAATGATACCATATTCCCTAGTGCACTACTTTTAACCAGGCTCTAAGGGCCCTAGTCTAGGGTAGTGCACTACATAGGGATTAGGGTGCCATTTAGGATTCAGCCTATAAAAAAATCCCACACCTTCTTGGTTCCATACAGGCGCTCTAGCAGCTTGTCCTGGGTGTTCTCAAAGCGCTGGTCCAGACTGGACGCTCCCTTCTGCACCAGGTTCCAGATCATGTAGTTGTTGAGCAGGCTGAGAGACAGAAGAGACGGGGAGAGACGAGGAGGGAGGAAACAGGAGGACAAGTGGGTGACAAGAATAAGCAATCCAATGACTGTTTTCCCACAGTGCCAAACTGGTTGCAAGGATGTTATTATGACGTTTTTCCATTACATTATGGTCAGATTGTATTGGATGTCATTATGACGGTTTTCCATTACATTATGGTCAGATTGTATTGAACTGTGCCTTCAGAAAGTATCACAACCTTAAAAATGTGGTTTAAAAAAAATGGGATTAAAATAGATTTGTCAACAATCTACACAAAATAGTCTGTTGAAGTGGAAGAAAAGATCTAACATTTAATAAACATCTATTCAAAATAAAACAATATCTTGTTAGATTCACCCCCCCTGAGAAAGAACATGTAGAAACACCTTTGGCACTGATTACAGCTGTGAGTCTTTTTGGGTTAGTCTCTCTTTCCACGCCTGGACTGTACAATATTTGCCCATTATTCTTATTAACATTTTTCAAGCTCAGTCAAGTTGGTTGTTGATAATTGCTAGAAAGTCATTTTCATGTCTTGGCAGAGATTTTCAAATAGATTTAAGTCAAAACTGTAACTCGGCCAACATCCAATGTCTCCTTGGTAAGCAACTCCAATTTAGATGAACACTCTGTCAAAGTGACCATCAGCTTATTGGTCACCTCCTTGACCAAGGCTCTTGCCCCCCGATTGCTCAGTTTGGCCAGGGGGGCCAGCTTTAGGAAGAGTCTTGGTGGTTCCCAACTTCTTCCATTTAAGAATGATGGAGGCCCCTGTGTTTTTGGGGACCTTCAGTGCTGCAGAAATGTTTTGGTATCCTTCCCCAGATCTGTGCATCGACACAATTTTGTCTTGGAGCTCTACAGACAATCCCTTCAATCCCATGGCTTGGTTTTTTCTTTGAAATGCACTGTCAACTGTGGGACCTTCTATAGACCGGTGTGTGCCTTTCCAAATCATGTCCAATCAGTTGAATTTACCACAGGTGGACTCCAATCAAGTTGTTGAAACATCTCAAGGATGATCAATGGAAGGACGCACCTGAGCTCAATTTCAATTCTTATAGGAAAGGGTCTGAATAGTTATGTATTGTCATTAAGGTGCATTGTGTGTAGATTTGATGAGAATACTTTTTTTGAATCACTTTTAGAGCCTGTAACGTAACAAAATGTGGAAAAAGTCAACAGATCTGAATACTTTCTGAAGGCCCTGTATGTGCTACAGTAGGCTACTAAATAAACTCGCCAGTGGCACTGACTCACCCAATTATGAAACCTAGCATACTCGGGGATGGCAAATGCTCTAGTGACAATAGCCTATCCGAAGATAAGCTACTTTTAAAAACAGTGCCGTTTGTTCTGAATCGCTGAAAACTCTATTATTATTATTTTAGCTTCTACAGACAGATTAGTCATCTCTTTTCAGCAGTAGGCATTTGCTTTCCCCCAAAAAACATTTTTGCATTTTGCCAAAGACAAACTGACAGCCGCAACCAACCATATAAATACAACCAATAGATGGCAGTTCCCATTCAAATGACCGGCAGCCACATTGGTCAAAATTGCCAGGATTCGAGGTTCCAAAATCCTTCTATGGATTATATGTCTATGGCCACAAGGCAACAAGCTGTTTGGCCTGCATGCTGCCCAAATTGTGGCCTTCCACAGCTATTGATCCTCTGCGGCTAAAGTATGCTCGCTGGTGAAGTATTTTATTTCTATGTCTGTTCAGACAAGAGTTAAATCATTTTTGAAATAAATCTTTATGTTTTTGGAAAAATTATTTTTACTTATCAGGGGGTGCTTCCTGCAGCTATGGAAGTAGTACTTCATAACCACGTGACCTGTGACCCCCTTTGGCTGTAGGGGGTAAGGACGACGAGGTTGGCTCCCGTCCAGGTCCTCACCTGCGATCAGTCTTGTTGATCAGGTCAGACTCCTGCTGCATAGAGCACCACGGGCTCCGTGACGTTCAGGTCCAGAGGGGACAGGACCGAGGACAGGTAGTCCAGCCAGTCCACCGCCGGAGCCAGCAGCTGATGGCGAGAGAGCTTAAAGGTCAGAGGTCACTTTTGTGAAAAGGAAAGTTCACCACAAAAACTACATTTTCAGACATGTTCGGAATCCAAAAGTGGCCTCACGTCGAGTCTGTGTCCCACATTGCTTCATGATTTCACACACGAAATTGTGTCAATCGATCCAATTCATGAGGCATATTGTTGGATCCGCACAACAGATGGCAGACAGAATTAGGAATTAGAATACTAGACAGGACATTAACCTTAAAGTCAGCCATTTTGGTAAGGCAGTTGGTCAATCATGGTTTGCCAGTGCTGTGTTAAGATAATATTCACATTCATTGTTTTAAACTATCTGCACTGTATGTTTTTTAGCAGGCAAGCCAGCCAGTTTTAGAGAAATTATTCCATTAATTTATCAAATTAACTACCAATAGACCAATATTCCAGTCAAACGATGCAGTCAATCCATACATTTATGGCATGTTTACATATTATTTTAGAGGCTATTTATACAGCAAATTGGTATACAAGATGCATAAACTACTTATAATTATATGATTAGTGGAGACCTGTCATTCAGGGAAGGTGGGGCTGCCCCACATTTTTGCAAAGAATTTAATAAAAATAAAAAACTTGGGGGGGGCTTGGCCTGTTTTGCGTTAACACATGTAAAAAGAATAAGAGAGTTAATAAAGCTGCATATACAAACACAGCCTCTTTTTGTTTCCTTGAGTAAGCCAGCTCCAGAATGCAGGTGGTTCAGCCTAGCTCAGTGCTTTCTGTGGTGGGGGCAAGCCAGCAGAAAATCCAGAGCATTGCGCCGTGATTGGCTCAGTGTTCTCTCACTCATGGGGACAGTACGTCACCACCAAGGCTAAAGGTAGAGCTCGAAAATTCAAGCCACTTGGGTGCTGCCATAGAGTTACATTAGGAGTGCCCATCCAAGAAGGCTCAAGGTCATTGGCCACAAATACAATTACGTCAAATCATGTTAAATCTACAGTAGCTTTGATTGGACTGATACTTTCAAAATCTTAGCTAGCAGTCATCATCGACAATCTACTGGCATATCCTTTTTAATCCTTGTCATATGAAGAGAAATAATTAAGAGAAATTACACCTAAACGTATCAGTGCTCAACGACCATTGGACATAAACATTACACAACAAGTTGGAAATCGCAAATTCAACAATGAGTGGTTTGGAAGGAATCAGTGGCTAACTGCAAGCATTGAAAAGCAATCAGACTGCTATTCAGTGGAGTAGCTGTGTGGTCCCAAGGCTAAGGGTCTCTTTTCCTAGTTTAAAATGATAAACATTCAACATTGGCCATGCTGTTAAGGAAGCATGATCTGTGCCGTGCTCATAACAACTTAACTCGCAACTGCAAAAACTGACTTTAGTGAGTTCAAAACTACTGAGAACACGGGGAAAAACGAGGTACGCCTGGGAAAATACGTTTGAACTTTCCTCCAACTCGAAATTGTAAATCTGGAACTCGGGTTCCCAGTTGTCTTGAAAGCACTATCAATCCAGAGAATACCAGACTTTGATAACAGTTTCATGACAACATTTGCCCACGAAGGACCGCCGTGCCACCTTCCTGTTCAAGTGAGCACAGCACAACAAGGTGAGTTCAAAAATGTATTGTATGCTACTGCATACATGATGTAATATGCCAGGAAGATATGTATAATAGCCAATGTGCCTCACCCTAAAATGGTCTATTTCACCTACTGTTCTGACTTGGTGGTGCACATGTAGCCTATAACCCGTTTTGAGAAATGTAATCATCTAATTTTGTAGAGCTTTCATTGTCTGCTTATATGACTCTTTTATTCATCCTACCGTTCTGACTTGGTGTACAGGGAGAATCCTATAAGAACAAGCCATGTTCTGAATTCTGTCACTGTACACATCAAAAGTGCTGAACAAAAAGTTATATTGACTACGTCCATCCTAGCTCGCTCATTAATGTCTTAATCGAAATTACAGATTGCCTCTTCTCCGCTTGTCGTCCCGTTATGCCATAGTTTGTACATCTCAATTGTCAGTGGAAACCACATTTGTTTAAGCAAGTCAGCCATATCAGCTATGTTTTTTTAAAGGAGGTAAATGAGTCTGAATTAAATGTTTGACTGCCACACAAGGCTCCGCTGATAGCCAGGTGTAGGGGGTGTTGGGACTCAGCTTTATGTAGGCACTAACTGTTTCTGGGCACTGTTTGTCACCGTTATAGTGCAATTCATGTATTGTTAAGTGTTGTGTAGTGGCTTTGCTGGCATGCATCCCACATTTATTCATTTTTTTAGCCCACCAAGAATTACATTCTAAAATTGGCAGTGTATATGACAATGTTTTATGTTGATATTAATTTTATTAAACATATCACATGCCTAACTTTTATTTTCCTGTAAAAGCAGGAAATGCATCCCCTAATCCTCTGCCATTCAATTCCAATTAAAATTATTTGGATTTCTCCCGGACACAATAGCTACCATTTTCTAACTTTGTGGGTTTCATGATATAGCCCCTCTAGTAATTTTATATGATTAGACAGCTCAACATAGTTTTTTTAAGCAGTGTGAAATACTGAACGTAGATTTTTTGGGGTGGTTTTGGCAACAATTCTGAATCCCTCGTCCCTTAACGTGCTTAAATCCATGAGGGGGAGTGTAAAAGGAATGGACTAGTGTGAGGAATAAGGAGGAAACGGCCGTCAGGCCAAATGACCAGGGTCACTGAGCTGGCCCTCAGGCCAAATGACCAGGGTCACTGAGCTGGCCCTCAGGCCAAATGACCAGGGTCACTGAGCTGGCCCTCAGGCCAAATGACCAGGGTCACTGAGCTGGCCCTCAGGCCAAATGACCAGGGTCACTGAGCTGGCCCTCAGGCCAAATGACCAGGGTCACTGAGCTGGCCCTCAGGCCAAATGACCAGGGTCACTGAGCTGGCCCTCAGGCCAAATGACCAGGGTCACTGAGCTGGCCCTCAGGCCAAATGACCAGGGTCACTGAGCTGGCCCTCAGGCCAAATGACCAGGGTCACTGAGCTGGCCCTCAGGCCAAATGACCAGGGTCACTGTAATAACTGTTCGAATAGCAAAAAAAAAAAAAAAGTAAACCATAATCTTCTACTCCGCTCCTGACTGTATGTGCTGCCATAGAAATAAAATGAATAGAACATGCATCCCCAAGTCAATTATGGCATAATGGATGGACTGGCTGCCATTGCAAGTGTACCCACAGAGCAAAGCAGGAAGTAAAGTATGTGCTAAAATACACTGCACAAAAAAATAGAGGGAACACTAAAATCCTAGATCTGAATGAATGAAATATTCTTATTAAATACTTTTTTCTTTACATAGTTGAATGTGCTGACAACAAAATCACACAAATCACACAAAAATGATCAATGGAAATCAAATTTATGAACCCATGGAGGTCTTGATTTGGAGTCACACTCAAAATTAAAGTGGAAAACCACACTACAGGCTGGTCCAACTTTGATGTGATGTCCTTAAAACAAGTCAAAATGAGGCTCAGTTGTGTGTGTGGCCTCCACGTGACTGTGTGACATCCCTACAACACCTGGGCATGCTCCTGATGAGGTGGTGGATGGTCTCCTGAGGGATCTCCTCCCAGACATGGACTAAAGCATCCGCCAACTCCTGGACAGTCTGTGGTGCAACGTGGCGTTGGTGAATGGAGCGAGACATGATGTCCCAGATGTGCTCAATTGCATTCAGGTCTGGGGACGGGTCCATAGCATCAATGCCTTCCTCTTGCAGGAACTGCTGACACACTCCAGCCACATGAGGTCTAGCATTGTCTAGCATTAGGAGGAACCCAGGGCCAACCGCACCAGCATATGGTCTCACAAGGGGTCTGAGGATCTCATCTCGGTACCTAGTGGCAGTCAGGCTACCTCTGGCGAGCACATGGAGGGCTGTGCAGCCCCCCAAAGAAATGCCACCCCACACCATGACTGACCCACCGCCAAACCGGTCATGCTGGAGGATGTTGCAGGCAGCAGAACGTTCTCCACGGTGTCTCCAGACTGTCACGTCTGTCACATGTGCTCAGTGTGAACCTGCTTTCATCTGTGAAGAGCACAGGGCGCCAGTGGCGAATTTGCCAATCTTGGTGTTCTCTGGCAAATGAAAAACGTCCTGCAAGGTGTTGGGCTGTAAGCACAACCCCCACCTGTGGATGTCGGGGCCTCATATCACCCTCGTGGAGTCTGTTTCTGACCGTTTGAGCAGACACATGCACATTTGTGGCTTGCTGGAGGTCATTTTGCAGGGCTTTGGCAGTGCTCCTCCTTGCACAAAGGCGGAGGTAGCGGTCCTGCTGCTGGGTTGTTGCCCTCCTACGGCCCCCTCCACGTCTCCTGATGTACTGGCCTGTCTCCTGGTAGCACCTCCAAGCTCTGGACACTCATTGAGCTATACAGAGAAAAGAGCCGGACCGAGAATTGAACCCTGCGGCACCCCCACACTACGCTGACAGACACAGGATCTCAAAATAGGGCTACTTAATGTTAGAGCCCTCACTTCCAAGGCAGTTATAGTCAATGAACTGATCATGATGCGATTGGCCTAACTGAAACATGGCTTAAGCCTGATGAATTTACTGTGTTAAATGAGGCCTCACCTCCTGGTTACACTAGTGACCATATCCCCCGCGCATCCCGCAAAGGCGGAGGTGTTGCTAACATTTACGATAGCAAATTTATATTTACACACAAAAACGACTGCATTTTCATCTTTTGAGCTTCTAGTCATGAAATCTATGCAGCCTATTCAATCACTTTTTATAGTTACTGTTTACAGGCCTCCTGGGCCATATACAGCGTTCCTATCGGACCTTGTAGTCATGGCAGATAATATTCACATTTTTGGTGACTTTAATACTCACATGGAAAAGTCCACAGACCCACTCCAAAAGGCTTTCGGAGTCATCATCGACTCGGTGAGTTTTGTCCAATATGTCTCTGGACATACTCACTGCCACAGTCATACTCTGGACCTAGTTTTGTCCCATGGAATAAATGTTGTGGATCTTAATGTTTTTCCTCATAATCCTGGACTATCAGACCACAATTTCATTACTTTTGCAATCGCAACAAATAATCTGCTCAGACCCCAACCAAGGATCATCAAAAGCCGTGCTATAAATTCTCTGACAACCCAAAGATTCCTAGATACCCTTCCAGACTCCCTCCACCTACCCAAGGACATCAGAGTACAAAAATCAGTTAACCACCTAACTGAGGAACTCAATTTAACCTTACGTAATGTCCTAGACTCCTGACTAGCTTGGAAAGACAGTAACGTGCAGTATCGAAGAGCCCTCACTGCTACTCGATCATCCTATTTTTCCAACTTAATTGAGGAAAATAAGAACAATCCAAAATGTATTTTTGATACTGTCACAAAGCTAACTAAAAAGCAGCATTCCCCAAGAAAGGATGGCTTTCACTTCAGCAGTGATAAATTCATTAAATTCCATGCCGTCCCTAGGAGGGATGCATCACTTGAGTGGGTTGAGTCACTGACGTGATCTTCCTGTCCGGTTTGGCACCCCCCCTTGGGTTTGTGCCATGGGGGAGATGTTCGTGGGCTATACTCGGCCTTGTCTCAGGATGATAAGTTGGTGGTTGAAGATATACCTCTAGTGGTGTAGGGGCTGTGCTTTGGCAAAGTGGGTGGGGTTGCATCCTGCCTGTTTGGCCCAGTCCGGGGGTATCGTCAGACGGGGCCACAGTGTCTCCCGACCACTCCCCTCTCAGCCTCCAGTATTTATGCTGCAGTAGTTTGTGTCGGGGGCTAGGATCAGTCTGTTATATCTGGAGTATTTCTCCTGTGTGAATCTCTCTCGCTATTCTGGCCTGATGACTCCTGGCTGTCCCCAGTCCACCTGGTCGTGCTACTGTTCTGCCTGCGACTATGGAACCCTGACATGTTCACCGGATGTGCGACCTGTCCCAGGCCTGCTGTTTTCAACTCTCTAGAGACAGCAGGATCTGTAGAGATACTCTGAATGATCAGCTATGAAAAGACAACTGACATTTACTCCTGAGGTGCTGACCTGTTGCACCCTCGACAACCACTGTGATTATTATTATTTGACCCTGCTGGTCACCTATGAACATTTGAACATTTTGGCCATGATCTGTTAATCTCCACCCGGCACAGCCAGAAGAAGACTGACCACCCCTCAGCGCCTGGTTCCCCTCTAGGTTTCTTCCTAGGTTTCCTAGCCACCGTGCTTCTACGCCTGCAATGCTTGCTGTTTGGGGTTTTAAGCTGGGTTTCTGTACAGCACTTTGTAACATCAGCTGATGTAAGAAGGGCTTTATAAAAAAAAAATTGTTCCTTTATTTTGGCAGCTACATGTATATTGGCCCACTTACCCTCTTGTTACAGACCAAGGGTAACAAAGTCAACCTTGAAGTTGGCCAAGTTGACCTGTTAAATGTGACTTGATGGTGGCTCTACCGTTTAACATCTCCGATAGGTTGATTTGTTATTGAACATACAAATGACTCGTGGTAGCAGGGTGGCTATTTGTGCCAGGTTTTCCTATGAGAAAAGCTAGGAGCTAGCCACTTTAGACCAAAGGTCTAAACCTCCAGTCTAAGCACAAGTTTGCAAGTATGGACCCACACTGTATAGCCTGGAAACATGTGCCACACCCCGCGGGCCCATAGAGTAAATCAAGTACACATACATATAGGCTTACAGATGGCTAGCTCAGATGACCGCGTCTGCAGCCGGTGACCGTCAAGCAATTAACTTCCGGTCTCAAGGTAATTGACCATTAATGAACAAACACATTCAGCATCTTCTGGCTTCCACACACAACCTACAAGTCTCTAATGCAGGACTTCTACATCTACATTTTAAAAGTCTCATATAATATAGCTCCATCACAATAAATCCATTATATATTTATTTTAGACAGGTCTAAAGAAACATGATATAAAGAAAATGTAGTCTATTTCAGAAGAACAGAACAGCATACTCTGAGTTGTCCTTATGTTAGGTCCTGATCTGGCTGTGGGCTACATGAGTTCATGTAGCTGGCAAGATTTGCTTAGAATTTTATAGTATGAAGAATATAATTGAACATAGCTGAATAACATAGAAAGGGTATTTTCTCCAAAATTATGAGGGAGTGCGCACATGTGGCTATTCTGTGTTGAGCGATTAACAAATCGTTCAACACAAATCGCTTTTTTACTTCATTTCACCTTTATTTAACTAGTAAGCCAGTTGAGAACAAGTTCTCATTTAGACTGCGACCTGGCCAAGATAAAGCAAACCAGTGCAACAAAAACAACAGAGTTACAAACAAACGTAGAGTCAATAACACAATAGAAAAATCTATGTATAGCGTGTGCAAATGTAGAAGATTATGAAGGCAATAAACACGCCATAGAGGTGAAATAATTACAATTTAGCATTAACACTGGAGTGATAGATGTGCAGATGATGATGTGCAAGTAGGGATACTGGGGTGCATAAGAGCCAGAAGATAAATAACAATATGGGGATGAGGTAGTTGGGTAGTGCTATTTACAGATTGGCTGTGTGCAGGTACAGTGATCGGTAAGCAGCTCAGACAGCTGATGCTTAAAGTTAGTTATAAGTCTCCAGCTTCAGGGATTTTTGCATTTCGTTCCAGTCATTGGCAGCAGAGAACTGGAAGGAAAGGCGACCAATGGAAGTGTTGGCTTTGGGGATGACCAGCGAGATATACTTGCTGGAGCGCGTGCTACGAGTGAGTGTTCCCATGGTGACCAGTGAGCTGAGATAAGGCAGGGCTTTACCTAGCAAAGACTTATAGATGACCCGGAGCCAGCGAGGGACAGCCAACGAGAGCGTACAGGTCGCAGTGACAGGTAGTATATGGGGCTTTGGTGACAAAACAGATGGCACTGTGATAGACTGCATCCAATTTGCTGAGTAGAGTGTTGGAGGCTATTTTGTAAATGACATCACCGAAGTCAAGGATCGGTAGGATAGTCAGTTTTACGAGGGTATGTTTGGCAACATGCGCGAAGGAGGCTTTGTTGTGAAATAGGAAGCCGATTCTAGATTTCATTTTGGACTGGAGATGCTTAATGTAAGTCGAAGGAGAGTTTACAGTCTAACCAGACACCTAGCTATTTGTAGTTGTCCACAAAATCTAAGTCAGAACCTTCCAGAGTAGTGATGCTACTCGGGCAGTCGGGTGCGGGCATCGATTGATTGAAAAGCATACATTTAGTTTTACTAGCATTTTAAAGCAGTTGGAGGCCAAGGAAGAAGTGTTGTATGGCATTGAAGCCCGTTTGGACGTTTGTTAACACAGTGTCCAAAGAACGGCCAGATGTATATAGACTGGTGTCGTCTGCATAGAGATGGATGAGAGAATCCCCAGCAGCAAGAGCAACATCATTGAGCTATACAGAGAAAAGAGCCGGACCGAGAATTGAACCCTGCAGCATCCCCATAGAGACTGCTAGAGGTCCGGACAACAGGCCCTCCGATTTGACACACTGAACTCTATCTAAGAAGTAGTTGGTGAACCAGGCGAGGCAGTCATTTGAGTCTGCCGATAAGAATGCAGTGATTGACGGAGTCGAAAGCCTTGGCCAGGTTGATGAAAACGGCTGCACAGTACTTTCTTTTATCGATGGCGGTTATGATATCATTTAGGACCTTGAGCGTGGTTGAGGAGCACCCATGACCATCTCCGAAACCAGATTGCATAGTGGAGAAGGTACAGTGGGATTCAAAATGGTCGGTGATCTGTTAACTTGGCTTTTGAAGATTTTAGAAAGGTAGGGCAGGATGGATGTAGGTCTATAACAATGTTACTTCAGCTGCGATTCCAATGGAGTATATGTTCTGATTTTTAATACATTATAAGGCTGCATGATCCGACTAATTATGATTTGAAGAATGTCGAATGAAAGGCATGAGCTCTGCTTTGTTTTCACATGACAGGTCTTTCCAACAGGCTACATGTGAAGACCAATACACCGGGGATGCAACTGCGCGCTTCCTTAAAACCAATTTCAAGGTGCATATTGAAGATATTGGAAGAACTGTACACATTTACTTCACGTCAGCCAACAAGATGAGCAGGCCAAACGAACAGCAAAAGCATATGTCAATCTACTATCCCCCATAGTACAAAGGTTGACCTATTCTGTGCGTGAAATAAATATTCCAAACCGTCTGGGACAGTTGTGGGATGCAATAGATCCTAAATGAATACCACCATTAGCATAAAAAAAAACATTTTAAAGTAATGAGTGACGCAACAGATCAGAAAGTTTATCGACATTAAGCTAAACGATTAGGCCATTTCTTCAAATTATAAGCGCAGCAATGCACACATGCTATAAGCTCAAATGTTCCATTAGCAGGACACCACCATTCTCAAAAGTGACCGCAGATGCAATTATGCATGTTATGCTTTTCTTATAAAAGGTGCATTTTTATGGTGAAAATTATCTTCCCCAAACTTGAAACTCACGCACTGCTTATGTATTCCAGTTAGGCTCTACACCCCTTGTAAAGAGGATTAAGGTAATTCATTTTAAGAAGTTATTTGGCCACTTCAGTTGTGATACAAACCTTATCAAAACATATAGGCCTATGGGCTAGACTACATGAGGTGTGATAATAACCTTATAGGACTATGGACTAGACTACATGAGGTGTGATACTAACCTTATCAAAACATATAGGCCTATGGGCTAGGCTCCATGAGGTGTGATACAAACCTTATCAAAACATATAGGCCTATTGGCTAGGCTCCATGAGGTGTGATACTAACCTTATCAAAACATATAGGCCTATGGGCTAGGCTCCATGAGGTGTGATACTAACCTTATCAAAACATATAGGCCTATGGGCTAGGCTCCATGAGGTGTGATACAAACCTTATTAAAACATATAGGCCTATGGGCTAGGCTCCATGAGGTGTGATACTAACCTTATTAAAACATATAGGCCTATGGGCTAGGCTCCATGAGGTGTGATACTAACCTTATCAAAACATATAGGCCTATGGGCTAGGCTCCATGAGGTGTGATACTAACCTTATTAAAACGTATAGGCCTATGGGCTAGGCTCCATGAGGTGTGATACTAACCTTATCAAAACATATAGGCCTATGGGCTAGGCTCCATGAGGTGTGATACTAACCTTATTAAAACATATAGGCCTATTGGCTAGGCTCCATGAGGTGTGATACTAACCTTATCAAAACATATAGGCCTATGGGCTAGGCTCCATGAGGTGTGATACTAACCTTATAGGACTATGGACTAGGCTCCATGAGGTGTGATACTAACCTTATAGGACTATGGACTAGACTACATGAGGTGTGATACTAACCTTATAGGACTATGGGCTAGGCTCCATGAGGTGTGATACTAACCTTATAGGACTATGGACTAGGCTACATGAGGTGTGATACAAACCTTATTAAAACATATAGGCCTATGGGCTAGGCTCCATGAGTTGTGATACTAACCTTATTAAAACATATAGGACTATGGGCTAGGCTCCATGAGGTATGATACTAACCTTATAGGCCTATGGGCTAGACTACATGAGGTGTGATACTAATCTTATAGGACTATGGACTAGACTACATGAGGTGTGATACTAACCTTATTAAAACATATAGGACTATGGGCTAGGCTCCATGAGGTGTGATACTAACCTTATAGGCCTATGGGCTAGACTACATGAGGTGTGATACTAACCTTATTAAAACATATAGGACTATGGACTAGACTACATGAGGTGTGATACTAATCTTATAGGCCTATGGGCTAGACTACATGAGGTGTGATACTAACCTTATTAAAACATATAGGCCTATTGGCTAGGCTCCATGAGGTGTGATACTAACCTTATTAAAACATATAGGACTATGGACTAGACTACATGAGGTGTGATACTAACCTTATTAAAACATATAGGACTATGGACTAGACTACATGAGGTGTGATACTAATCTTATAGGACTATGGACTAGACTACATGAGGTGTGATACTAACCTTATTAAAACATATAGGCCTATTGGCTAGGCTCCATGAGCTGTGATACTAACCTTATCAAAACATATAGGCCTATTGGCTAGGCTCCATGAGGTGTGATACTAACCTTATCAAAACATATAGGCCTATTGGCTAGGCTCCATGAGGTGTGATACTAACCTTATCAAAACATATAGGCCTATTGGCTAGGCTCCATGAGGTGTGATACTAACCTTATCAAAACATATAGGCCTATTGGCTAGGCTCCATGAGGTGTGATACTAACCTTATCAAAACATATAGGCCTATGGGCTAGGCTCCATGAGGTGTGATACAAACCTTATTAAAACATATAGGCCTATGGGCTAGGCTCCATGAGGTGTGATACTAACCTTATCAAAACATATAGGCCTATGGGCTAGGCTCCATGAGGTGTGATACTAACCTTATTAAAACATATAGGCCTATTGGCTAGGCTCCATGAGGTGTGATACTAACCTTATTAAAACGTATAGGCCTATGGGCTAGGCTCCATGAGGTGTGATACTAACCTTATTAAAACATATAGGCCTATTGGCTAGGCTCCATGAGGTGTGATACTAACCTTATCAAAACATATAGGCCTATGGGCTAGGCTCCATGAGGTGTGATACTAACCTTATTAAAACATATAGGCCTATGGGCTAGACTACATGAGGTGTGATACTAACCTTATCAAAACATATAGGCCTATGGGCTAGGCTCCATGAGGTGTGATACTAACCTTATTAAAACATATAGGACTATGGGCTAGGCTCCATGAGGTGTGATACTAACCTTATAGGCCTATGGGCTAGACTACATGAGGTGTGATACTAACCTTATTAAAACATATAGGACTATGGACTAGACTACATGAGGTGTGATACTAACCTTATAGGCCTATGGGCTAGACTACATGAGGTGTGATACTAACCTTATCAAAACATATAGGCCTATGGGCTAGGCTCCATGAGGTGTGATACTAACCTTATTAAAACATATAGGACTATGGGCTAGGCTCCATGAGGTGTGATACTAACCTTATAGGCCTATGGGCTAGACTACATGAGGTGTGATACTAACCTTATTAAAACATATAGGCCTATGGGCTAGACTACATGAGGTGTGATACTAACCTTATCAAAACATATAGGCCTATGGGCTAGGCTCCATGAGGTGTGATACTAACCTTATTAAAACATATAGGACTATGGGCTAGACTCCATGAGGTGTGATACTAACCTTATAGGCCTATGGGCTAGACTACATGAGGTGTGATACTAACCTTATTAAAACATATAGGACTACGGACTAGACTACATGAGGTGTGATACTAATCTTATAGGACTATGGACTAGACTACATGAGGTGTGATACTAACCTTATTAAAACATATAGGCCTATTGGCTAGGCTCCATGAGGTGTGATACTAACCTTATTAAAACATATAGGACTATGGACTAGACTACATGAGGTGTGATACTAACCTTATTAAAACATATAGGACTATGGACTAGACTACATGAGGTGTGATACTAATCTTATAGGACTATGGACTAGACTACATGAGGTGTGATACTAACCTTATTAAAACATATAGGCCTATTGGCTAGGCTCCATGAGGTGTGATACTAACCTTATCAAAACATATAGGCCTATTGGCTAGGCTCCATGAGGTGTGATACTAACCTTATCAAAACATATAGGCCTATTGGCTAGGCTCCATGAGGTGTGATACGAACCTTATCAAAACATATAGGCCTATTGGCTAGGCTCCATGAGGTGTGATACTAACCTTATCAAAACATATAGGCCTATTGGCTAGCCTCCATGAGGTGTGATACTAACCTTATCAAAACATATAGGCCTATGGGCTAGGCTCCATGAGGTGTGATACTAACCTTATCAAAACATATAGGCCTATGGGCTAGGCTCCATGAGGTGTGATACTAACCTTATTAAAACGTATAGGCCTATGGGCTAGGCTCCATGAGGTGTGATACTAACCTTATTAAAACATATAGGCCTATTGGCTAGGCTCCATGAGGTGTGATACAAACCTTATCAAAACATATAGGCCTATGGGCTAGGCTCCATGAGGTGTGATACTAACCTTATCAAAACATATAGGCCTATGGGCTAGGCTCCATGAGGTGTGATACTAACCTTATTAAAACATATAGGCCTATGGGCTAGACTACATGAGGTGTGATACTAACCTTATCAAAACATATAGGCCTATGGGCTAGGCTCCATGAGGTGTGATGCTAACCTTATTAAAACATATAGGCCTATGGGCTAGACTACATGAGGTGTGATACTAACCTTATCAAAACATATAGGCCTATGGGCTAGGCTCCATGAGGTGTGATACTAACCTTATTAAAACATATAGGCCTATGGGCTAGACTACATGAGGTGTGATACTAACCTTATTAAAACATATAGGCCTATTGGCTAGGCTCCATGAGGTGTGATACAAACCTTATTAAAACATATAGGCCTATGGGCTAGGCTCCATGAGGTGTGATACTAACCTTATTAAAACGTATAGGCCTATGGGCTAGGCTCCATGAGGTGTGATACTAACCTTATTAAAACATATAGGCCTATTGGCTAGGCTCCATGAGGTGTGATACTAACCTTATCAAAACATATAGGCCTATGGGCTAGGCTCCATGAGGTGTGATACTAACCTTATTAAAACATATAGGCCTATGGGCTAGACTACATGAGGTGTGATACTAACCTTATCAAAACATATAGGCCTATGGGCTAGGCTCCATGAGGTGTGATACTAACCTTATTAAAACATATAGGCCTATGGGCTAGACTACATGAGGTGTGATACTAACCTTATCAAAACATATAGGCCTATGGGCTAGGCTCCATGAGGTGTGATACTAACCTTATTAAAACATATAGGCCTATGGGCTAGACTACATGAGGTGTGATACTGACCTTATTAAAACATATAGGCCTATTGGCTAGGCTCCATGAGGTGTGATACAAACCTTATTAAAACATATAGGCCTATGGGCTAGGCTCCATGAGGTGTGATACTAACCTTATTAAAACATATAGGCCTATGGGCTAGGCTCCATGAGGTGTGATACTAACCTTATCAAAACATATAGGCCTATGGGCTAGGCTCCATGAGGTGTGATACTAACCTTATTAAAACGTATAGGCCTATGGGCTAGGCTCCATGAGGTGTGATACTAACCTTATTAAAACATATAGGCCTATTGGCTAGGCTCCATGAGGTGTGATACTAACCTTATCAAAACATATAGGCCTATGGGCTAGGCTCCATGAGGTGTGATACTAACCTTATAGGACTATGGACTAGGCTCCATGAGGTGTGATACTAACCTTATAGGACTATGGACTAGACTACATGAGGTGTGATACTAACCTTATAGGACTATGGACTAGACTACAT
Organism: Oncorhynchus masou masou; assembly: GCF_036934945.1. Taxonomy (NCBI): domain Eukaryota; kingdom Metazoa; phylum Chordata; class Actinopteri; order Salmoniformes; family Salmonidae; genus Oncorhynchus; species Oncorhynchus masou. The sequence goes on from NC_088219.1 coordinate 43,031,149, forward strand.
GAGGTGTGATACTAACCTTATAGGACTATGGACTAGGCTACATGAGGTGTGATACAAACCTTATAGGCCTATTGGCTAGGCTCCATGAGGTGTGATACTAACCTTATCAAAACATATAGGCCTATGGGCTAGGCTCCATGAGGTGTGATACTAACCTTATAGGACTATGGACTAGGCTCCATGAGGTGTGATACTAACCTTATAGGACTATGGACTAGACTACATGAGGTGTGATACTAACCTTATAGGACTATGGACTAGACTACATGAGGTGTGATACTAACCTTATAGGACTATGGACTAGGCTACATGAGGTGTGATACAAACCTTATTAAAACATATAGGCCTATGGGCTAGGCTCCATGAGTTGTGATACTAACCTTATTAAAACATATAGGACTATGGGCTAGGCTCCATGAGGTATGATACTAACCTTATAGGCCTATGGGCTAGACTACATGAGGTGTGATACTAATCTTATAGGACTATGGACTAGACTACATGAGGTGTGATACTAACCTTATTAAAACATATAGGACTATGGGCTAGGCTCCATGAGGTGTGATACTAACCTTATAGGCCTATGGGCTAGACTACATGAGGTGTGATACTAACCTTATTAAAACATATAGGACTATGGACTAGACTACATGAGGTGTGATACTAATCTTATAGGACTATGGACTAGACTACATGAGGTGTGATACTAACCTTATTAAAACATATAGGCCTATTGGCTAGGCTCCATGAGGTGTGATACTAACCTTATTAAAACATATAGGACTATGGACTAGACTACATGAGGTGTGATACTAACCTTATTAAAACATATAGGACTATGGACTAGACTACATGAGGTGTGATACTAATCTTATAGGACTATGGACTAGACTACATGAGGTGTGATACTAACCTTATTAAAACATATAGGCCTATTGGCTAGGCTCCATGAGCTGTGATACTAACCTTATCAAAACATATAGGCCTATTGGCTAGGCTCCATGAGGTGTGATACGAACCTTATCAAAACATATAGGCCTATTGGCTAGGCTCCATGAGGTGTGATACTAACCTTATTAAAACATATAGGCCTATGGGCTAGGCTCCATGAGGTGTGATACTAACCTTATCAAAACATATAGGCCTATTGGCTAGGCTCCATGAGGTGTGATACTAACCTTATTAAAACATATAGGCCTATGGGCTAGGCTCCATGAGCTGTGATACTAACCTTATCAAAACATATAGGCCTATTGGCTAGGCTCCATGAGGTGTGATACTAACCTTATTAAAACATATAGGCCTATGGGCTAGGCTCCATGAGGTGTGATACTAACCTTATCAAAACATATAGGCCTATTGGCTAGGCTCCATGAGGTGTGATACTAACCTTATCAAAACATATAGGCCTATTGGCTAGGCTCCATGAGGTGTGATACTAACCTTATCAAAACATATAGGCCTATGGGCTAGGCTCCATGAGGTGTGATACAAACCTTATTAAAACATATAGGCCTATGGGCTAGGCTCCATGAGGTGTGATACTAACCTTATCAAAACATATAGGCCTATGGGCTAGGCTCCATGAGGTGTGATACTAACCTTATTAAAACATATAGGCCTATTGGCTAGGCTCCATGAGGTGTGATACTAACCTTATTAAAACGTATAGGCCTATGGGCTAGGCTCCATGAGGTGTGATACTAACCTTATTAAAACATATAGGCCTATTGGCTAGGCTCCATGAGGTGTGATACTAACCTTATCAAAACATATAGGCCTATGGGCTAGGCTCCATGAGGTGTGATACTAACCTTATTAAAACATATAGGCCTATGGGCTAGACTACATGAGGTGTGATACTAACCTTATCAAAACATATAGGCCTATGGGCTAGGCTCCATGAGGTGTGATACTAACCTTATTAAAACATATAGGACTATGGGCTAGGCTCCATGAGGTGTGATACTAACCTTATAGGCCTATGGGCTAGACTACATGAGGTGTGATACTAACCTTATTAAAACATATAGGACTATGGACTAGACTACATGAGGTGTGATACTAATCTTATAGGACTATGGACTAGACTACATGAGGTGTGATACTAACCTTATTAAAACATATAGGCCTATTGGCTAGGCTCCATGAGGTGTGATACTAACCTTATTAAAACATATAGGACTATGGACTAGACTACATGAGGTGTGATACTAACCTTATTAAAACATATAGGACTATGGACTAGACTACATGAGGTGTAATACTAATCTTATAGGACTATGGACTAGACTACATGAGGTGTGATACTAACCTTATTAAAACATATAGGCCTATTGGCTAGGCTCCATGAGGTGTGATACTAACCTTATCAAAACATATAGGCCTATTGGCTAGGCTCCATGAGGTGTGATACGAACCTTATCAAAACATATAGGCCTATTGGCTAGGCTCCATGAGGTGTGATACTAACCTTATCAAAACATATAGGCCTATTGGCTAGCCTCCATGAGGTGTGATACTAACCTTATCAAAACATATAGGCCTATGGGCTAGGCTCCATGAGGTGTGATACTAACCTTATCAAAACATATAGGCCTATGGGCTAGGCTCCATGAGGTGTGATACTAACCTTATTAAAACGTATAGGCCTATGGGCTAGGCTCCATGAGGTGTGATACTAACCTTATTAAAACATATAGGCCTATTGGCTAGGCTCCATGAGGTGTGATACTAACCTTATCAAAACATATAGGCCTATGGGCTAGGCTCCATGAGGTGTGATACTAACCTTATTAAAACATATAGGCCTATGGGCTAGACTACATGAGGTGTGATACTAACCTTATCAAAACATATAGGCCTATGGGCTAGGCTCCATGAGGTGTGATACTAACCTTATTAAAACATATAGGCCTATGGGCTAGACTACATGAGGTGTGATACTAACCTTATCAAAACATATAGGCCTATGGGCTAGGCTCCATGAGGTGTGATACTAACCTTATTAAAACATATAGGCCTATGGGCTAGACTACATGAGGTGTGATACTAACCTTATTAAAACATATAGGCCTATTGGCTAGGCTCCATGAGGTGTGATACTAACCTTATCAAAACATATAGGCCTATGGGCTAGGCTCCATGAGGTGTGATACTAACCTTATTAAAACATATAGGCCTATGGGCTAGACTACATGAGGTGTGATACTAACCTTATCAAAACATATAGGCCTATTGGCTAGGCTCCATGAGGTGTGCGACTATGATCTGAAAAAGTCACACAAAAAAGGCATTTTCTTGCCTTAAAGCTGGGCATCATTCACAAGAGATAATATATTCATAGGGGCGGCAGGGTAGCCTAGTGGTTAGAACGTTGGGCTACTAACCGAAAGGTTGCAAGTTCAAATCACCAAGCTGCCGAGGTACAAATCTGTCGTTCTGCCCCTGAACAAGGCAGTTAACACACTGTTCCTAGGCTGTCATTGAAAATAAGAATTTGTTCTTAACTTATATGCCTAGTTAAATAAAATAGAGGAGATGGGCTAAAAGTGTCACCCATCAGACTATTCTTGATTTAATCTGGTTTTTACATATACTAAATAATATATGTCTGAAATGTGTTTTGATTTAGAATGCACCTGTCTCGAAACAGGGAGAGGGGGGATGAAATACAAATGGAGGATGCTTTCCCCGGGGTTCATTTTCATGCCAGCCAGATAGGCTACACTCCTGTTGTAAAGATAAGCAATGTGCTTAACATTAGGAAAGATGAGAAATAAATATAGTAGGCCTAGCCTATAGAAGGCTGATGGGATCCTCCTTTTAAAAGGCCACCACTCTGTTTTCTCAGGCAATTGCATAGCCGATAGAAATGTAGCGTAACATGAGGTCATGAAGTGATCGATTAGATTTTCGATTAGATTTTCATTGATGTCAGACTGATTAGAGCTACAATAGAATGCTGAGGACCAGGCAGTTAGCAAGTTTGGTAAGCTACTAATGGCCACCAGCAGCATCAGAGCTTGGAGAAGCCTATTTACCGTGACTAATTGGTCACATGGAATTTGACTATAGTTATGACTTGTGACTGCCAGTGTGGCAGTAATACGGTCATTGTAACAGCCTCATGCATGCATGCCTATGTGTGTGTGTGTGTGTGTGTGTGTGTGTGTGTGTGTGTGTGTGTGTGTGTGTGTGTGTGTGTGTGTGTGTGTGTTAGCCCATGTCTTTTAATTTAAAATAGACCCAAAGCCGGAGCAACTGACCTGGATGACGTTGCTATTGGAATTCTTGGGGTCCACACGGACTCTGACTGTGAAGAAGGGCTGGGCGCGGTAGGGGCCCGACACGGTCTTCAGCACCTCCATGAAGTTGTCCTTCTCCCAGGGCCCTGTGATGCTCCAGCCCCCTGTCTGAACACACACAGACCAAACAGAGGGACAAGTTCAGAGGCACAGATAAATGTATTACCTTTGGTCAGTTTTGCATTTTCCCCCACTAAGGAGAGGGGAACTGATTCCTAGATCTGTACCAGTGGAGGCTGGTGGGAGGAGCTATAGGAGGATGGGCTCATTGTAATGGCTGGACTAGAATAAATGGAATGGGATCAAAATACATCAAACATATGGGAACATCGTTTGACTCCGTTCCATTATTCCATTCCAGCTATTACAATGATCCTGTCCTCCTATAGCTCTGTCCCACCAGCCTCCACTGAGCTGTACCTAGGGACAAATTCTCCTCGGAGCATTGATTTCTCTACACTATAGTCAGAGCATTGTCTTCCGATTAATGGCTTCCATTAATCGCACAATAAAGGACTCCTACAGAGTTGCCGACACTATTCCTGTCCAGTGTGGAAATGCTCGTTTAGTTCCACCCTCCAAACAACATATGGCTACTTACAAATATTGATTAAATCGGGCATGCACATCTCCACCTTCCTCTGTGTGCACAGCCCATACGGTCTATGGCACAGCCCACACTTCATGAGTAAACAAAACAAAAAGGCCAGGGTCATGGTAGCGTCGCTAATCGCTACAGAGCACAGCTAGCTACGACAAGAGAGGACCATCCACTCTCCTCCTCCCTCTTCTGCAACGGAATTGAATGATCAACGATAAGCTCCACAATCTACTCCTTTCACCAATAAACCAGGTAGCTACCAGTAACTATTAGTACCTGTAACCAGAGCCATATATTTAGTGTAACGTTTTGAATATTGTTCTAATTCTAGACATTCGGTTACATAGCACTGTTTAAATATTCCCCATGTAATGTAAATGGGGAGCGAACGTGGCTGCCATAGAACGTTGAAGTGTCATGTACTGTAAAATGCATCATATTGAAACTGGCCCAACTCTAAATACATGGCTTTGCCTGTAAATCAAGTGCAGAGCTAGTTCATACAGGGATCCCGAGTACTGGCTTCCGCGATGCATCAGCTGACGTCGCACCAATCATATTCTACAAACACTCCTGCCTTAATATGGTCGTCTATATTTAGCTGATCAGTTTTCCTCACTCATTCTGTGCTGCCTCCACTGCTGTTGGGTGCTCGTTAGGAGCTGCTAGGAGCTGGTGTTCTTGGTGACATGCTAATGCTGTAGCATGCATGTCTGTGTTCTGCTAGTTCTAATTGTTTGCTTCTGTTCCACAGTGGTGTTTGACACTCGCCTGGGTTGTGCATGTGCTTTATGTTGCCATGTTTGGCGGGTTTCGCCGTGTTCTTTGACCGGTCTCTGTGGCTTGGTATTCTTTCAATGCAGCAACATTATGTAGCTAATGGTACTGCATTACGGAAAGCCAAAAGGTTCAAAGTACTTAATTATCTGCATCAATAGTTTTAGGTCTTGCATTTTATCAATTTTTTTACTCATTTTTCATGCATTTTACATAGGTAGTCCTAGTCCCTCAGTCGTTAGTTCTACCAGTAGTAATTACTGTAGCAACAGCATAATCCCATTCATATGCTATGCTATATATGCTAGTATAACAATGTTTTACTGTTTTACATGGATAAGCAGGCATCATCGCTGATATGACTTGTATTCACAATGTTCTAAATATAACTTCAAAGCTATCATGTTCCCATGTCTTGTGCCCAACTTCATCTTCCTTATTTGGATTTTAAAATGTTGGGGTGCAGTCCAATATTAGAAGCTATCTCAGTGGCGTGATTACGGCGGAGTGTAGATTTTCATTTACAAAGATGGCAGGTTAATCTTGCCAAGGGCTGTGGCTTCCACACATGGCATACAAGCCACTGATGCAGACCTTTGGAACATCTACAGCCTAATAAATCCATGTACTATAGCCTACGCCTTCACATAAATTCCATTATTTTAGACAGGTCAAAAGCATGATATGAAATAAATGTCGTCTGTTCGGTCCCGATCTGGCTATTTTAAATGGCTGTGGGCGACACTAGTTAATTTAGCAGACAAGATTTGCTTAGAATTCCGTGGCATTTTATAGTATGAAGAATACAATTGAATAAAATAGAAAAGATATTTTCTCCAAACGATTTGAGGGAGTGCACACATGCAGTTATTCTGTATTGAGCGATTAACAAAGAAATAGGTAGTTCTATATGCTTAATGTAGAGTTATTAATGTAACTTTAGTTGTGATACAAACATTGAGCTAAATGTTTTGATTGTTAATACATTGTTAATACATTATAAGGCTGCATAATCTGACTAATGATGATTGGGGAAAAAAAGTCAGCATGAGCTCTGCTTTTTTTGCGCAGGCTGTACACACTACATTAGTCTCTCATTCACAATTTGACAAGCACTTGATAATGCTTAGAATTTCCCAGCGGCATCCCCTGGGAAATTGTGTGGCTGTAATCCACCCAAAAAGAATCCGTGGTCGTTGTGCCCTTCTCACTGCACTCAATCACACGGCTCTCTCACAGGCTACCAGTGAAGACAGACACGTCGGGGACACAACTGCGCGCGTCCTTATCCAATTCCGAGGAACATATTGAAGATATTGAAAAGAACTGTCCACATTTACTTTTCGTCAGCCAACAAGATGAGTAGACCTAACGAACAGCAAAAGCACTAGCCTATGTCAATCTACTATCCCCCATAGTGCAAAAGTTAACCTATTCTGTGTGAGAAATAGATATTCCAAACATAGTATGGGACAGTTGTGGGATGCAATTGATCCCAAATGAATACAACCACTAATATCAAAAAACCTTGACACAACAGATCAAAACGTTTAGCTTTAAGTGTTGATAAACTATTAGGCTAGCACTTCACATTATAAGCGCAGCAATGCGCACATGGTAGTAGGCTATAAACGCAACTGTTCCATTAGCAGGAAAACACCATTCTCAAAAGTGACAGCAAATACATTTATGCACGTAATGCTTTTATTATAAAGGTGCATTTTCATAGTGAAAATGATCTTCCCCAAACTTGAAACTCACGCGCTGCTTATGTATTCCAGTTAGGCTCTACACCCCTTGTAAAGTGGATTAAGGTAATTCATTTTAAGCAGTTAGCAGTTATTTGGCCAATTTAGTTGTTATAGTTGTGATACGCTGCTGCTGCTACTCTCTGTTTATCATATATGCATAGTTATTTTAACTATACACTCATGTACATACTGCCTCAATTGGGCCGACCAACCAGTGCTCCCGCACATTGGCTACCGGGCTATCTGCATTATGTCCCGCCACCCACCACCCACCAACCCCTCTTTTACACTACTGCTACGCTCTGTTCATCATATATGCATCGTCACTTTAACCATATCTACATACGACCTCAATCAGCCTGACTAACCAGTGTCTGTATATAGCCCCTCTACTGTATATAGCCCCTCTACTGTATATAGCCCCTCTACTGTTATAGCCTCTCTCCTGTATATAGCCCCTCTACTGTTATAGCCTCTCTACTGTATATAGCCTCTCTACTGTATATAGCCTCTCTACTGTATATAGCTTCTCTACTGTATATAACCTCTACTGTATATAGCCTCTCTACTGTATATAGCCCCTCTACTGTATATAGCCTCTCTACTGTATATAGCCTGTCTTTTTACTGTTGTTTTATTTCTTTACTTACCCATTGTTCACCTAATATCTTTTTATGCACTATTGGTTAGAGCTTAAGTATTTCACTGTATTCGTGCTGTATTCGGTGCACGTGACAAACGGTGCACGTGACAAACGGTGCACGTGATTTGATACAATCCTTATCAGAACATATAGGTCCTAGGCTACATGAGGTGTGAAACTATGATTTAAAAACGTCACCCCCCCCCCAAAAAGACATTGTTTCTTATGCTGGGCATCATCCACAGGTGATTATATATAATTCACAAGTAATAGGTTAATATTGTCACCTATCAGTCTATTCTTGATTTAATCTGGTTTTTACATATACTAAATAATATATATGTTTGGATTTAGAATGGACTACTATCAAAACAGGGGCAACGGGGAAAATGAAATGTCATCGATGCACTTAAATAGAACATGGAGGTAGCGTTCTCGTGGTTAATGTTTGTGTAGGCTATACTCCTGTTGTAAATATAAGCAATGTGTTTAACCCTTTGACACGTATGATCACGTATTTGTGATCATTGAAGAGTGGTTCCTGCAGCGCATGATGCAACAAACGCATCTAAACAGCATTGTCGGAAAAGCATCTGTTTTGTACTGATGGGGAAGAAAGGTCTTCAAATTTATTCCTCAAATTAACCTTTTATTAAAAAATGCAAACTTCATCATTCAAACTAGAGGTCGACCGATTAATCGGAATGGCTGATGAATTAGGGCCGATTTCAAGTTTTCATAACAATCGGAAATCGTTTAAAAAAAATAAAAAATGTACAACTTTATTTACATTTACATTTGACATTTAAGTCATTTGGCAGACGCTCTTATCCAGAGCGACTTACAAATTGGTGAATTCACCTTATGACATCCAGTGGAACAGCCACTTTACAATAGTGCATCTAAATCATTTAAGGGGGGGGTGAGAAGGATTACTTTATCCTATCCTAGGTATTCCTTAAAGAGGTGGGGTTTCAGGTGTCTCCGGAAGGTGGTGATTGACTCCGCTGTCCTGGCGTCGTGAGGGAGTTTGTTCCACCATTGGGGGGCCAGAGCAGCGAACAGTTTTGACTGGGCTGAGCGGGAACTGTACTTCCTCAGTGGTAGGGAGGCGAGCAGGCCAGAGGTGGATGAACGCAGTGCCCTTGTTTGGGTGTAGGGCCTGATCAGAGCCTGGAGGTACTGCGGTGCCGTTCCCCTCACAGCTCCGTAGGCAAGCACCATGGTCTTGTAGCGGATGCGAGCTTCAACTGGAAGCCAGTGGAGAGAGCGGAGGAGCGGGGTGACGTGAGAGAACTTGGGAAGGTTGAACACCAGACGGGCTGCGGCGTTCTGGATGAGTTGTAGGGGTTTAATGGCACAGGCAGGGAGCCCAGCCAACAGCGAGTTGCAGTAATCCAGACGGGAGATGACAAGTGCCTGGATTAGGACCTGCGCCGCTTCCTGTGTGAGGCAGGGTCGTACTCTGCGGATGTTGTAGAGCATGAACCTACAGGAACGGGCCACCGCCTTGATGTTAGTTGAGAACGACAGGGTGTTGTCCAGGATCACGCCAAGGTTCCTAGCGCTCTGGGAGGAGGACACAATGGAGTTGTCAACCGTGATGGCGAGATCATGGAACAGGCAGTCCTTCCCCGGGAGGAAGAGCAGCTCCGTCTTGCCGAGGTTCAGCTTGAGGTGGTGATCCGTCATCCACACTGATATGTCTGCCAGACATGCAGAGATGCGATTCGCCACCTGGTCATCAGAAGGGGAAAGGAGAAGATTAATTGTGTGTCGTCTGCATAGCAATGATAGGAGAGACCATGTGAGGTTATGACAGAGCCAAGTGACTTGGTGTATAGCGAGAATAGGAGAGGGCCTAGAACAGAGCCCTGGGGGACACCAGTGGTGAGAGCGCGTGGCGAGGAGACAGATTCTCGCCACGCCACCTGGTAGGAGCGACCTGTCAGGTAGGACGCAATCCAAGCGTGGGCCGCGCCGGAGATGCCCAACTCGGAGAGGGTGGAGAGGAGGATCTGATGGTTCACAGTATCGAAGGCAGCCGATAGGTCTAGAAGGATGAGAGCAGAGGAGAGAGAGTTAGCTTTAGCAGTGCGGAGCGCCTCCGTGATACAGAGAAGAGCAGTCTCAGTTGAATGACTAGTCTTGAAACCTGACTGATTTGGATCAAGAAGGTCATTCTGAGAGAGATAGCGGGAGAGCTGGCCAAGGACGGCACGTTCAAGAGTTTTGGAGAGAAAAGAAAGAAGGGATACTGGTCTGTAGTTGTTGACATCGGAGGGATCGAGTGTAGGTTTTTTCAGAAGGGGTGCAACTCTCGCTCTCTTGAAGACGGAAGGGACGTAGCCAGCGGTCAGGGATGAGTTGATGAGCGAGGTGAGGTAAGGGAGAAGGTCTCCGGAAATTGTCTGGAGAAGAGAGGAGGGGATAGGGTCAAGCGGGCAGGTTGTTGGGCGGCCGGCCGTCACAAGAAGCGAGATTTCATCTGGAGAGAGAGGGGAGAAAGAGGTCAGAGCACAGGGTAGGGCAGTGTGAGCAGAACCAGCGGTGTCGTTTGACTTAGCAAACGAGGATCGGATGTCGTCGACCTTCTTTTCAAAATGGTTGACGAAGTCATCTGCAGAGAGGGAGGAGGGGGGGGAGGAGGATTCAGGAGGGAGGAGAAGGTGGCAAAGAGCTTCCTAGGGTTAGAGGCAGATGCTTGGAATTTAGAGTGGTAGAAAGTGGCTTTAGCAGCAGAGACAGAGGAGGAAAATGTAGAGAGGAGGGAGTGAAAGGATGCCAGGTCCGCAGGGAGGCGAGTTTTCCTCCATTTCCGCTCGGCTGCCCGGAGCCCTGTTCTGTGAGCTCGCAATGAGTCGTCGAGCCACGGAGCGGGAGGGGAGGACCGAGCCGGCCTGGAGGATAGGGGACATAGAGAGTCAAAGGATGCAGAAAGGGAAGAGAGGAGGGTTGAGGAGGCAGAATCAGGAGATAGGTTGGAGAAGGTTTGAGCAGAGGGAAGAGATGATAGGATGGAAGAGGAGAGAGTAGCGGGGGGAGAGAGAGCGAAGGTTGGGACGGCGCGGTACCATCCGAGTAGGGGCAGTGTGGGAAGTGTTGGATGAGAGCGAGAGGGAAAAGGATACAAGGTAGTGGTCGGAGACTTGGAGGGGAGTTGCGATGAGGTTAGTGGAAGAACAGCATCTAGTAAAGATGAGGTCGAGCGTATTGCCTGCCTTGTGAGTAGGGGGGGGGGGGTGAGAGGGTGAGGTCAAAAGAGGAGAGGAGTGGAAAGAAGGAGGCAGAGAGGAATGAGTCAAAGGTAGACGTGGGGAGGTTAAAGTCGCCCAGGACTGTGAGAGGTGAGCCGTCCTCAGGAAAGGAGCTTAACAAGGCATCAAGCTCATTGATGAACTCTCAGAGGGAACCTGGAGGGCGATAAATGATAAGGATGTTAAGCTTGAAAGGGCTGGTAACTGTGACAGCATGGAATTCAAAGGAGGCGATAGACAGATGGGTAAGGGGAGAAAGAGAGAATGACCACTTGGGAGAGATGAGGATCCCGGTGCCACCACCCCGCTGACCAGAAGCTCTCGGGGTGTGCGAGAACACGTGGGCGAACGAAGAGAGAGCAGTAGGAGTAGCAGTGTTATCTGTGGTGATCCATGTTTCCGTCAGTGCCAAGAAGTCGAGGGACTGGAGGGAGGCATAGGCTGAGATGAACTCTGCCTTGTTGGCTGCAGATCGGCAGTTCCAAAGGCTACCGGAGACCTGGAACTCCACGTGGGTCGTGCACGCTGGGACCACCAGATTAGGGTGGCCGCGGCCACGCGGTGTGGAGCGTTTGTATGGTCTGTGCAGAGAGGAGAGAACAGGGATAGATAGACACATAGTTGACAGGCTACAGAAGAGGCTACGCCAATGCAAAGGAGATTGGAATGACAAGTGGACTACACATCTCGAATGTTCAGAAAGTTAAGCTTACGTAGCAAGAATCTTATTGACTAAAATGATTGAAATGATACAGTACTGCTGGAGTAGGCTAGCTGGCAGTGGCTGCGTTGTTGACTTTGTAGGCTAGCTGGCAGTGGCTGCGTTGTTGACACTACACTAATCAAGTCGTTCCGTTGAGTGTAATAGTTTCTACAGTGCTGCTATTTGGGGGCTAGCTGGCTAGCTAGCAGTGTTGATTACGTTACGTTACGTTGAAAGAACGACAATAGCTGGCTAGCTAGCCTAGAAAATCGCTCTAGACTACACAATTGTCTTTGATACACAGACGGCTATGTAGCTAGCTAGCTACGATCAAACAAATCAAACCGTTGTACTGTAATGAAGTGAAATGAAAATGTGATACTACCTGTGGAGCAAAGCGGAATGTTAACCGGGTTGTTGAAGTTCTATTCGGTAGACGTTGGCTAGCTGTTGGCTAGCTAGCTAGCAGTATCTCCTACGTTAAGGACGACAAATAGCTGGCTAGCTAACCTCGGTAAATTAAGATAATCACTCTAAGTCTACACACTCTAAACTACACAATTATCTTGGATACGAAGACAGCAAAGACAACTATGTAGCTAGCTAACACTACACTAATCAAGTCGTTCAGTTGAGTGTAATAGTTTCTACAGTGCTGGTATTCGGTAGACGGTGGACGTTAGCTAGCTGCTGGGCAGATAGCAGTGTAGACTACGTTAGGACGACGAAATACGATAATTACGCAATTATCTTTGATACAAAGACGGCTATGTAGCTAGCTAAGAAGAAATTGCTAAGATTAGACAAATCAAACCGTTGTACTATAATGAAATGTAATGAAAAGTTATACTACCTGCGGACCGAAGTGTAGATGCGACCGCTCGCTCCAACCCGGAAGTAGTGTTTAACTAGGCAAGTCAGTTAAGAACACATTCTTATTTACAATGACGGCCTAAGAACAGTGGGTTAACTGCCTTGTTCAGGGGCAGAACGACAGATTTTTACCTTGTCAGCTCTGGGATTCAATCTTGCAACCTTACGATTAACTAGTCCAACACTCCAACGCACCTGCCTTACATTGCACTCGACGAGGAGCCTGCCTGTTACGCGAATGCAGTAATAAGCCAAGGTAAGTTGCTAGCTAGCATTAAACTTATCTTATAAAAAACAATCATAATCACTAGTAATATTATCAACCATGTGTAGTTATCTAGTGTCCTGCGTTGCATATAATTGATGCAGTGCGCATTCGCGAAAAAGGACTGTCGTTGCTCCAACGTGTACCTAACCATAAACATCAATGCCTTTCTTAAAATCAATACACAAGTAAATATTTTTAAACCTGCATATTTAGTTAATATTGCCTGCTAACATGAATTTCTTTTAACTTGGAAAATTGTGTCACTTCTCTTGCAACAGAGTCAGTGTATATGCAGCAGTTTGGGCCGCCTGGCTCGTTGCGAACTGTGTGAAGACTATTTTTTCCTAACAAAGACAGCCAACTTCGCCAAACGGGATGATTTAACAAAAGCACATTTGCGAAAAAAGCACAATCGTTGCACGACTGTACCTAACCATAAACATCAATGCCTTTCTTAAAATCAATACACAGAAGTATATATATTTTAAACCTGTATATTTAGTTAAAAGAAATCCAGGTTAGCAGGCAATATTAGCCAGGTGAAATTGTGTCACTTCTCTTGCGTTCATTGCAACCAGAGTCAGGGTATATGCAACAGTTTGGGCCGCCTGGCTCGTTGCGAACTAATTTGCCAGTTATTATGACATAACATTGAAGGTTGTGCAATGTAACAGGAATATTTAGACTTATGGATGCCACCCGTTAGATAAAACACGGAACGGTTTTGTATTTGACTGAAAGAATAAATGTTTTGTTTTCAAGATGATAGTTTCCGGATTCGACCATATTAATGACCTAAGGCTCGTATTTCTGTGTGTTATTATGTTATAATTAAGTCTAAGATTTGATAGAGCAGTCTGACTGAGCGATGGTAGGCACCAGAAGGCTCGTAAGCATTCATTCAAACAGCACTTTCATGCGATGCTTCAAGCATTGCGCTGTTTATGACATCAAGCCTATCAACTCCTGAGATTAGGCTGGTGTAACCAATGTGAACTGGCTAGCTAGTTAGTGGGGTGCTCGCTAACAGCGTTTCAAACGTCACTCGCTCTGAGACTTGGAGTAGATGTTCCCCTTGCTCTGCATGGGTAACGCTGCTTCGAGGGTGGCTGTTGTCATTGTGTTCCTGGTTCGAGCCCAGGTAGGAGTGAGGAGAGGGACGGAAGCTATACTGTTACACTGGCAATACTAAAGTGCCTATAAGAACATCCAATAGTCAAAGGTATATGAAATACAAATGGTATAGAGGGAAATAGTCCTATAATAACTACAACCTAAAACTTCTTACCTGGGAATATTGAAGACTCATGTTAAAAGGAACCACCAGCTTTCATATGTTCTCATGTTCTGAGCAAGGAACTGAAACGTTAGCTTTTTTATACTGGCACATATTGCTCTTTTACTTTCTTCTTTTACTTTGTTTTTGCATTATTTAAACATGTTTCATCATTTATTTGAGGCTAAATTGATTTTGTCGTATTTTATTAAGTTAAAATAAGTGTTCATTCAGTATTGTTGTAATTGTTGTAATTGTCCTGTGTGGCTCAGTCGGTAGAGCATGGCGCTTGCAACGCCAAGCGTCGTGGGTTCGATTCCCGCTGGGGCCACCCATATGTAAAAGTAGTGGCCTCAGCCGACTTGTAAGTCGCTTTGGACAAAAGCGTCTGCTAAATGGGATTTATTATTATTATTATTATATATTATTATTATATATATTATTACAAATAAATAAAAATAAATAAAATACATTAAAAAAATTTTTTAAAAAATCGGCCGATTTAATTGGTATCGGCTTTTTTTGGTCCTCCAATAATCGGTGTCGGCGTTGAAAGATCATAATCGATCGACCTCTAATCCAAACATAACACAGAACACATCCACAGCTACTCATTCCATAAACCAGTCTAAATACCAGGTTGCACTGACAAAGCAAACATAAGTTACTGACCTAACAGCTAGACCTGTTTACAATGTACGACATCTCTGGTGAGCACAAGGGAGAAATTAAATATTGTTTCGAATAGAGATGGGTGTCAGCTAAGCTAACAGTATAGATCATGGGTGGGCAACTCCAGTACGAGGGCCTGATTGGCGTCACACTTTTTCTCCATCCCTAACAAACACAGCTGATTAATCATATGGCATTCGAAAGTGAAGATCATGATTAGGTGATTATTGGAGTCAGGTGTGTTAGCTGGCGCTGGGTCAAAACTGTGACACCAATCAGGCCCTCGGACTGGAATTGTCCACCCCTGGTATAGAAGGGATGCGATAAGAGGGTTTGTGACAAAGTAGGAGGGGCTCCTAGATTCAAACCCATGTGGTCTCGAGCATAATGTGTTAATGACATTGAATCATGGAGTGCGTGGTTGTCTCCCAAGAATATCTCCTTTCTCATGAAGTGTGCACTCGTTCATTACTCCCCACGATTGTAAAAGCACTGGATTGGTGTAGGCATAAAAGCACTGGATTGGTGTAGGCATAAAAGAGGGAGTTTCTATTTACCATTTCCTTTCAAATCCGTGAAGGATTTGCACACTTTGGCAGAAAGCGGAGATCATTAGGAGGTAACCTGAGTGTATTTGAATGTATTTGCGTGTGAAGGAGCGGGGACTGAAGCAAAACTGACCTTTGTGATGAGGTCAATAAGGGGCGTGGCTCCCAGCTCCTCAATGTGCTGCTCATTGAGACAGGACAGATAGTAGAACTGACCTTTGTGATGAGGTCAATAAGGGGCGTGGCTCCCAGCTCCTCAATGTGCTGCTCATTGAGACAGGACAGATAGTAGAACTGACCTTTGTGATGAGGTCAATAAGGGCGTGGCTCCCAGCTCCTCAATGTGCTGCTCATTGAGACAGGACAAATAGTAGAACTGACCTTTGTGATGAGGTCAATAAGGGGCGTGGCTCCCAGCTCCTCAATGTGCTGCTCATTGAGACAGGACAGATAGTAGAACTGACCTTTGTGATGAGGTCAATAAGGGGCGTGGCTCCCAGCTCCTCAATGTGCTGCTCATTGAGACAGGACAGATAGTAGAACTGACCTTTGTGATGAGGTCAATAAGGGGCGTGGCTCCCAGCTCCTCAATGTGCTGCTCATTGAGACAGGACAGATAGTAGAACTGACCTTTGTGATGAGGTCAATAAGGGGCGTGGCTCCCAGCTCCTCAATGTGCTGCTCATTGAGACAGGACAGATAGTAGAACTGAGTCTTCCTCTCCGCCGCGCTGCTGGAGTTGAAAGTGACGTTCTCTGAAGGAGGAGAGAAAAGAGGAGTAGGTTTTGATTAGGTGCGTTGACCGAAAATTCTAAACTGATGCTACCCGAGCCTGATGAGCCATACATTAAAAATACATTTTGTAATCAAAGCCCAAATGATTGTGTCTTTATTCAATACATATATGATATAAAGGAAAGGGAGATACCTAGTCAGTTGTCCAACAATGTGTCTTCCGCATTTAACCCAACCCCTCTGAATCAGACAGAGCCAGTAGGCTACTGCGCATTACACACGACAGAAAAACAAAAGCCCATAGATGTAGCTAGCTACAGTAAATGGGTCAATGAATTAAACAGTGTGGACTGTATGATATGACTGGAATTACACACCTCGTTCAAACCATGCTAAAGCTAAGAGAACATGTGATTCTGGTGCAGCACGTGGCCTATAAAGTTACAAGTAAGCTATAGGCTAGAGACTTTGATTTTAATATGGCCTCTGTATAATTAGTAGGCTGACGCATATATACACACACACACTATATACAAAAGTATGTGGACACCCCTTCAATTTAGTGGATTCGGCTATTTCAGCAACATCCGTTGCTGACAGGTGTATTACAAATCGAGCACACAGCCAAGCAACGTCAGCACAGAGCCCTGACCTCAACTCCATCGAACACCTTTGGGATGAAATTGGAACATCAACTGCGAACCAGGCCTAATTGCCCAACATCAGCACCAAAACCCACTAATACTATTGTGGCTGAATGAAAATCTGAAACGGTCCACCCACACAGACAGTGAAGGCTCAACAGCGAGGTCTTTCACCACAGGAGGCTGGAGAAATCCATCTTGGCCCCTAACGCCCTCAAACTTTTACAGATGCACAATTGAGAGCATCCTGTCGGACTGTATCACCGCCTGGTACGGCAACTGCACCACCCACAACCGCAGGGCTCTCCAGAGGGTGGTGCGGTCTGCCCAACGCATCACCGGGAGCAAAATACCTGCCCTCCAGGACACCTACACCACACGATTTCACAGGAATCTCAGAAATCGTCAACCACCCGAGCCACTGCCTGTTCACCTCGCTATCATCCAGAA
Organism: Oncorhynchus masou masou; assembly: GCF_036934945.1. Lineage (NCBI taxonomy): Eukaryota > Metazoa > Chordata > Actinopteri > Salmoniformes > Salmonidae > Oncorhynchus > Oncorhynchus masou. Next base: position 43,048,654 of record NC_088219.1, read on the forward strand.
GGCGAGGTCAGTACAGGTGCATCAAAGCTGCTTTACGCCTTTCTCAAACCCTGAGCATTCGGAAGTAATGGCTAAACTTAAGTTTTAAATTCCCTTTTGCAGAGTTTGAATGACAGCTAAGACACGGCACCACATGGCGTAATTAAAACGTCAAGCAATGGCGTAATTCTGTCACTGCAGTCAAGCCATGGATTGGTGATTTATTTGGAGACTGGGTTGCAACAAAAGCAGGAGAAATGGTATATGACAAGTGTCTATGTTTACAGTATGTTGACATGCCTGTGTGTTCGTGTGTGTGTGCGTGCATGTTTCGAGAGTTTCAAGTTCCTTGGTGTCCACATCAAACTATCATGGTCCAAACACACCAAGAAAGTCGTGAAGAGGGCACGACAACGCCTTTTCAGGAAAGTGAAAGGATTTGGCATGGGTCCTCAGATCCTCAACAGTACTACAGTTGCAATATCGAGAGCATCCTGACCAGTTGTATCACCGCACCTGGTGTAGCAACTGCTCGGCATCTGACCGTAAGGCGCTACAGAGGGTAGTGCGAAGGGCCAAGTACATCACTGGGTCCAAGCTTCCTAACATCCAGGACCTATATACTAGGTGGTGTCAGAGGAAGGCCCCCAAAAATTGTCAAAGACTCCAGTCACCCAAGTCAGACTGTTTTCTCTGCTACCGCACAGCAAGTTGTGCCGGAACGCCAAGTCTAGGTCCAAAACGCTCCAGCTTCTACCCTCAAGACATAAAACTGCTGTAAGAATATTTCTTTATTAAATACACAATGCAGAGGATGAGGTCAAGAGAACTAACAATCAATGGAAATAGTGTTTTTTCTGTCATATCAATGGGTCAGAGAATTTCAGAGAATTTCAGTCTGGGACCCTTAGCAAGTTCTCATTGGTCCAAATTGTTTATACATTGAACCTGAAATAGGATACTTGTTATTTGGCCATTGGCCCAGTTTTATTTCAAGGAATTCTAAATTGGTCAACCACAGGCTAGGGCTGGGTTATAAAACTACATCCTGTCCCTTTGTTCCGTGGAGAGAATCACTGAGGACAGGGGAGCATGAACATTTACCTCCCCTCATGATTGGTTCTCTATGAAAAAACCTATTTCCGCCCCCTGTTTTGCTTTGTGGTCTGTGTTAACATCAACTGCTAACACTGAAAAATGTATCAAAGGGCCACTCGGACTATTTCAATTGACACCCCCACCCCAAAGGTTAAACGAAAAAGTTGTTTACTTTAGTATATTTAGTAAATATTTTCTTAAAAGTGCATTGTTGGTTAAGGGCTTGTAAGTGAGCATGTCAGGGTAAGGTCTACACATTCTGCAGATAACATTTAATGTGTATGCTTGCGTGTGTGTGTGTACATGACTTTGGTTCCAACTCACCCAGCAGGTGTTTGAGGACAGCCTGGTTCCGGTCTCAGACGCTGTTGAAGGTGCTCCAACCAGAGCGTCCGTCGGGGAGAGGGTTCTTGCGGACCCAACCCCCGCAGGCGTACTGGTAGAAGTCCTGGCAGGGGTCAGCGCTGCGGTCCAGGCCCTCTACGATCTTACTGGCCACCGTGAAACAGGCCTTGGTCAGACACGGGCTTGGTCTTGTGTAAAGGTAGAAAAAAGCCTTCTGTAACGCTCTACTTAAAGCCTGGGCATATAATGCTTAATGGTGTGGTTATAATGGATTGTCACAAGACTTTTGTAGGATCCCATTATTTTTATTTTGTTTAACCAGGAAAAAGCCCATTGAGACCCAGAGTCTCTTTTTCAAGGGAGACCTGGCCAAGGCAACAACAATCAATACATTACATAATCAAAACATACAACAATACAACAAGATCCAGCCAGGGGACTTTAAGTAGCAACCACCCAGCAGACCATGTATGGTAACTGCTGGTGGTGAAGGACACCAGACTACAGAGGGAGTTTACCTGCTGGTGGGGAAGGAGACCAGACTACAGGGGTAAAGAGGGAGTTTACCTGCTGCTGGTGAAGGAGACCAGACTACAGAGGGAGTTTACCTGCTGGTGGTGAAGGAGACCAGACTACAGAGGGAGTTTACCTGCTGGTGGTGAAGGAGACCAGACTACAGAGGGAGTTTACCTGCTGGTGGTGAAGGAGACCAGACTACAGAGGGAGTTTACCTGCTGGTGGTGAAGGACACCAGACTACAGAGGGAGTTTACCTGCTGGTGGTGAAGGAGACCAGACTACAGAGGTAAAGAGGGAGTTTACCTGCTGCTGGTGAAGGAGACCAGACTACAGAGGGAGTTTACCTGCTGGTGGTGAAGGAGACCAGACTACAGAGGGAGTTTACCTGCTGGTGGTGAAGGAGACCAGACTACAGAGGGAGTTTACCTGCTGGTGGTGAAGGAGACCAGACTACAGAGGGAGTTTACCTGCTGGTGGTGAAGGAGACCAGACTACAGAGGGAGTTTACCTGCTGGTGGTGAAGGAGACCAGACTACAGGGGGAGTTTACCTGCTGGTGGTGAAGGAGACCAGACTACAGAGGGAGTTTACCTGCTGGTGGTGAAGGAGACCAGACTACAGAGGGAGTTTACCTGCTGGTGGGGAAGGAGACCAGACTACAGAGGGAGTTTACCTGCTGGGGGTGAAGGAGACCAGACTACAGAGGGAGTTTACCTGCTGGTGGTGAAGGAGACCAGACTACAGAGGGAGTTTACCTGCTGGTGGTGAAGGAGACCAGACTACAGAGGGAGTTTACCTGCTGGTGGTGAAGGAGACCAGACTACAGAGGGAGTTTACCTGCTGGTGGTGTAGGAGACCAGACTACAGAGGGAGTTTACCTGCTGGTGGTGAAGGACACCAGACTACAGAGGGAGTTTACCAGCTGGTGGTGAAGGAGACCAGACTACAGAGGGAGTTTACCTGCTGGTGGGGAAGGAGACCAGACTACAGAGGGAGTTTACCTGCTGGTGGGGAAGGAGACCAGACTACAGAGGTAAAGAGGGAGTTTACCTGGTGGTGGTGAAGGAGACCAGACTACAGAGGGAGTTTACCTGCTGGTGGTGAAGGAGACCAGACTACAGAGGGAGTTTACCTGCTGGTGGTGAAGGAGACCAGACTACAGAGGGAGTTTACCTGCTGGTGGTGAAGGAGACCAGACTACAGAGGGAGTTTACCTGCTGGTGGTGAAGGAGACCAGTCTACAGAGGGAGTTTACCTGCTGGTGGTGAAGGAGACCAGACTACAGAGGGAGTTTACCTGCTGGTGGTGAAGGAGACCAGACTACAGAGGGAGTTTACCTGCTGGTGGTGAAGGAGACCAGACTACAGAGGTAAAGAGGGAGTTTACCTGGTGGTGGTGAAGGAGACCAGACTACAGAGGGAGTTTACCTGCTGGTGGTGAAGGAGACCAGACTACAGAGGGAGTTTACCTGCTGGTGGTGAAGGAGACCAGACTACAGAGGGAGTTTACCTGCTGGTGGGGAAGGAGACCAGACTACAGAGGGAGTTTACCTGCTGGTGGTGAAGGAGACCAGACTACAGAGGTAAAGAGGGAGTTTACCTGCTGGTGGTGAAGGAGACCAGACTACAGAGGTAAAGAGGGAGTTTACCTGCTGGTGGTGAAGGAGACCAGACTACAGAGGGAGTTTACCTGCTGGTGGGGAAGGAGACCAGACTACAGAGGTAAAGAGGGAGTTTACCTGGTGGTGGTGAAGGACACCAGACTACAGAGGGAGTTTACCTGCTGGTGGTGTAGGAGACCAGACTACAGAGGGAGTTTACCTGCTGGTGGTGAAGGAGACCAGACTACAGAGGGAGTTTACCTGCTGGTGGTGAAGGAGACCAGACTACAGAGGGAGTTTACCTGCTGGTGGTGAAGGAGACCAGACTACAGAGGGAGTTTACCTGCTGGTGGTGAAGGAGACCAGTCTACAGAGGGAGTTTACCTGCTGGTGGTGAAGGAGACCAGACTACAGAGGGAGTTTACCTGCTGGTGGTGAAGGAGACCAGACTACAGAGGGAGTTTACCTGCTGGTGGTGAAGGAGACCAGACTACAGAGGTAAAGAGGGAGTTTACCTGCTGGTGGGGAAGGAGACCAGACTACAGAGGGAGTTTACCTGCTGGTGGGGAAGGAGACCAGACTACAGGGGGAGTTTACCTGCTGGTGGTGAAGGAGACCAGACTACAGAGGGAGTTTACCTGCTGGCGGTGAAGGAGACCAGACTACAGAGGGAGTTTACCTGCTGGTGGGGAAGGAGACCAGACTACAGAGGGAGTTTACCTGCTGGTGGTGAAGGAGACCAGACTACAGAGGGAGTTTACCTGCTGGTGGTGAAGGAGACCAGACTACAGAGGGAGTTTACCTGCTGGTGGTGAAGGACACCAGACTACAGAGGGAGTTTACCTGCTGTTGGGGAAGGAGACCAGACTACAGAGGGAGTTTACCTGCTGGTGGTGAAGGACACCAGACTACAGAGGGAGTTTACCTGCTGGTGGTGAAGGACACCAGACTACAGAGGGCGTTTACCTGCTGGTGGTGAAGGAGACCAGACTACAGAGAGAGTTTACCTGCTGGTGGTGAAGGAGACCAGACTACAGAGGGAGTTTACCTGCTGGTGGTGAAGGACACCAGACTACAGAGGGAGTTTACCTGCTGGTGGTGAAGGACACCAGACTACAGAGGGAGTTTACCTGCTGGTGGTGAAGGAGACCAGACTACAGAGGGAGTTTACCTGCTGGTGGGGAAGGAGACCAGACTACAGAAGGAGTTTACCTGCTGGTGGTGAAGGAGACCAGACTACAGAGGGAGTTTACCTGCTGGTGGTGAAGGAGACCAGTCTACAGAGGGAGTTTACCTGCTGGTGGTGAAGGAGACCAGACTACAGAGGGAGTTTACCTGCTGGTGGTGAAGGAGACCAGACTACAGAGGGAGTTTACCTGCTGGTGGTGAAGGAGACCAGACTACAGAGGTAAAGAGGGAGTTTACCTGGTGGTGGTGAAGGAGACCAGACTACAGAGGGAGTTTACCTGCTGGTGGTGAAGGAGACCAGACTACAGAGGGAGTTTACCTGCTGGTGGTGAAGGAGACCAGACTACAGAGGGAGTTTACCTGCTGGTGGGGAAGGAGACCAGACTACAGAGGGAGTTTACCTGCTGGTGGTGAAGGAGACCAGACTACAGAGGTAAAGAGGGAGTTTACCTGCTGGTGGTGAAGGAGACCAGACTACAGAGGTAAAGAGGGAGTTTACCTGCTGGTGGTGAAGGAGACCAGACTACAGAGGGAGTTTACCTGCTGGTGGGGAAGGAGACCAGACTACAGAGGTAAAGAGGGAGTTTACCTGGTGGTGGTGAAGGACACCAGACTACAGAGGGAGTTTACCTGCTGGTGGTGTAGGAGACCAGACTACAGAGGGAGTTTACCTGCTGGTGGTGAAGGAGACCAGACTACAGAGGGAGTTTACCTGCTGGTGGTGAAGGAGACCAGACTACAGAGGGAGTTTACCTGCTGGTGGTGAAGGAGACCAGACTACAGAGGGAGTTTACCTGCTGGTGGTGAAGGAGACCAGCCTACAGAGGGAGTTTACCTGCTGGTGGTGAAGGAGACCAGACTACAGAGGGAGTTTACCTGCTGGTGGTGAAGGAGACCAGACTACAGAGGGAGTTTACCTGCTGGTGGTGAAGGAGACCAGACTACAGAGGTAAAGAGGGAGTTTACCTGCTGGTGGGGAAGGAGACCAGACTACAGAGGGAGTTTACCTGCTGGTGGGGAAGGAGACCAGACTACAGGGGGAGTTTACCTGCTGGTGGTGAAGGAGACCAGACTACAGAGGGAGTTTACCTGCTGGTGGTGAAGGAGACCAGACTACAGAGGGAGTTTACCTGCTGGTGGTGAAGGACACCAGACTACAGAGGTAGTTTACCTGCTGGTGGTGAAGGAGACCAGACTACAGAGGGAGTTTACCTGCTGGTGGTGAAGGAGACCAGACTACAGAGGTAGTTTACCTGCTGGTGGTGAAGGAGACCAGACTACAGAGGGAGTTTACCTGCTGGTGGTGAAGGAGACCAGACTACAGAGGGAGTTTACCTGCTGGTGGTGAAGGAGACCAGACTACAGAGGGAGTTTACCTGCTGGTGGGGAAGGAGACCAGACTACAGAGGGAGTTTACCTGCTGGTGGTGAAGGAGACCAGACTACAGAGGGAGTTTACCTGCTGGTGGTGAAGGAGACCAGACTACAGAGGGAGTTTACCTGCTGGTGGTGAAGGACACCAGACTACAGAGGGAGTTTACCTGCTGGTGGGGAAGGAGACCAGACTACAGAGGGAGTTTACCTGCTGGTGGTGAAGGACACCAGACTACAGAGGGAGTTTACCTGCTGGTGGTGAAGGACACCAGACTACAGAGGGCGTTTACCTGCTGGTGGTGAAGGAGACCAGACTACAGAGAGAGTTTACCTGCTGGTGGTGAAGGAGACCAGACTACAGAGGGAGTTTACCTGCTGGTGGTGAAGGACACCAGACTACAGAGGGAGTTTACCTGCTGGTGGTGAAGGACACCAGACTACAGAGGGAGTTTACCTGCTGGTGGTGAAGGAGACCAGACTACAGAGGGAGTTTACCTGCTGGTGGTGAAGGAGACCAGACTACAGAGGGAGTTTACCTGCTAGTGGTGAAGGAGACCAGACTACAGAGGGAGTTTACCTGCTGGTGGGGAAGGAGACCAGACTACAGAGGTAAAGAGGGAGTTTACCTGCTGGTGGTGAAGGAGACCAGACTACAGAGGTAAAGAGGGAGTTTACCTGCTGGTGGTGAAGGAGACCAGACTACAGAGGGAGTTTACCTGCTGGTGGGGAAGGAGACCAGACTACAGAGGTAAAGAGGGAGTTTACCCAAAAGGGCTTTGTAGATGAACACATATAAATGTATCTTTCTGCGGATATAAAGTGAGGTTCCAACCTACCGTTTGGTACAATGTGCAATTGTGGGTGAGTGACTTGACATTTGTAATAAAGCGCAAGGATGCATGATAAACAGAGTCCAGTCTCTGTAAGACGGAGGAGGTTTCATTGATATACAACAAGTCACCATAATCAATTACAGAGAGAAAAGTGTCTGAACAAGCTTTTTTCAAGCCATAAGCAGAAAGCACGCCTTCTTACAAAAATAAAAACGCAATTTCAATTTAAGTTTTGTCACAAGATTAACCACATGCACTTTAAAGGACAACTTGTCATCCAACCAGATACCTAGTTATTTATAGGATGACATTTTTTCAATGGATAAGCCACCAGATGTGACAATGCTAACCTTCTCTGGCAGAGTTCTAGCTCTCTTAAAGGTCATGAATTTAGTTTTATGTACATTCAAGACCAGTTTGAGACCAGAAAGGGAGGCCTGCAGTGACTGAAAAGCAGTCTGGAGCTCTTCAACAGCCTGAACCAGAGAAGGAGCACATGAATATATGACTGTATCATCTGCATATAGATGGAACTTTGCTGGTTGCATCCCATTTCCCAAATCATTAATAAACATTGAGAACAACACAGGAGCTAAAATTGAACCCTGATGCACACCTATATTAATCTCAAGAAAGCTAGACTTGTGATTGTCAGTATATACACATTGTGTTCTGTCAGAAAGATAGTTCCTAAACCAATTTACTGCCCCTTCACTGAGACCAATGTTACTGAATCTAGCTAGGAACAATTCATGGTCAACTGAATGCATGCGTGCGTGTAACCACTGGCCTCTCACCTTTGTTGTAGCGCATGCCTAGAGTGAAGGTACATCTGAACAGGGCGAGGGCAGAGGAGAGCAGCACGCCAGCCAGCACCATCCTCTTGCCCAGGGAACTGAGAAGCTGGATGCCACCCTTCTGGAAGCCAACCTGTGGAAACACGAGTCAAAGAATAGAATAGTGGATGGGATGACATCACAAATGCCACAGAAACAGTTCAGAGGGCCTCCATTCGTGCAGAGCCGTGGTGGATTTTAACATTTATGGCACGTCACATATACCGATCTCCCCACCGGAGACCAGGGTTCAATCCCTGCATCCACTCTTCCCACCGGCCTGTATCCCCTTCTGAAATATATACAGGTATGCACTACACATTTTGTTGTGTTACAGCCTGAATTTATAATTGATTAAATTGAGATTGTTTGTCACTGGCCTACACACAATAACCCATAATGTTAAAGTGGGATTATGTTTGTTTTTTACATTTGACTAATTAATAAAACATTTAAAGCTGTGTTTTTTAGTCAACTCCTTTGTTATGCTAAGCCTACATAAGATCAGGAGTAAAAATGTGCTTAACAAGTCATACAGTTATAAATTGCTTGGACTTTGTGTGCAACAATAGTGTTTAACATTATTTTTTAATGACTACTTCATCTCTGTACCCCACACATACAAATAATTGTAAGGTTCAGTGGTGGAAAAAATAGTAAAAGACTAATTATTTGGTTTGAAATATAAACTCACCAAAAAAAAGAAACATCCTCTCACTGTCAACTGCATTTATTATTAATGGAATAATTTGTCCCTGAACAAAGGGGGGGGGGGATAAAATAAAAAGTAACAGTCAGTATCTGGTGTGGCCACCAACTGCATTAAGTACTGCAGTGCATCTCCTCCTTATGGACTGCACCAGATTTGCCAGTTCTTGCTGTGAGATGTTACCCCACTCCTCCACCAAGGAACATGCAAGTTCCCAGACATTTCTGGGTGGGGGGGTGGCCCAAGCCCTCAACCTCCGATCCAACAGGTCCCAGACGTGCTCAATTTGATTGAGATCCAGGCTCATCGCTGGCCATGGCAGAACACTGACATTCCTGTCTTGCACAGAACGAGCAGTATGGCTGGTAGCATTGTCATGCTGGAGGGTCAGGATGAGCCTGCAGGAAGGGTACCACATGAGGGAGGAGAATGTCTTTGCTGTGAGACACAGCATTGAGATTGCCTGCAATGACAACAAGCTCAGTCCGATGATGCTGTGACACACCACCCCAGACCATGACGGACCAGCCAACTCCAAAAAGCGATGCCGCTCCAGAGTACAGGCCTCGGTGTAATGCTCATTCCTTCGACGATAAATGCGAATCCAACCATCTCCCCCGGTGAGACAAAACAGCGACTCGTCAGAGAAGAGCACTTTTTGCCAGTCCTGTCTGGTCCAGCGACGGTGGGTTTGTGCTCATAGGTGACGTTGTTGCCGGTGATGTCTGGTGAGGACCTTACAACAGGCCTACAAGCCCTCAGTCAAACCTCTCTCAGACTATTGTGGACAGTCTGAGCATTGATGGTGGGATTGTGCGTTCCTGGTGTAACTCGGGCAGTTGTTGTTGCCATCCTGGACCTGTCCCACTGGTGTGATGTTCGGATGTACCGATCCTGTGCAGGTGTTGTTACACGTGATCTGCCACTATGAGGATGATCAGCTGTCCGTCCTGTCTCCCGTAGGCGTCTCACATTACGGACATTGCAATTTACTGCCCTGGTCCTCGTGCCTCTTTGCAGAATACCTAAGGCACTTTCACGCAGATGAACAGGGACCCCAGGCATCTTTCCTTTGGTGTTTTTCAGAGTCAGTAGAAAGGCCTCTTAGTGTCCTAAGACCATTCCACATGTGCATGTTCATTAATTGTTTATGGTTCATTGAACAAGCATGGGAAACAGTGTTTAAAACCTTTACAATGAAGATCTGTGAAGTTATTTGGATTTTTACGAATCATCTTTGAAAGACAGGGTCCTGAAGATATATATATATATATATATTTATATGCACATACACCACCAGTCAAAAGTTTGGACACACCTACTCATTACACTCATTTTTCTTTATTTTTACTATTTTCTACATTTCTTCTGTAGAATAATAGTAAAGACATCAAACTTATGAAATAACACATATGGAATCATGTAGTAAACAAAAAAAGTTCAATCAAAATATATTTGACATTCTTCAAAGTAGCCACCGTTTGCCTTGACAGCTTAACATACACGTCATTCTCTCAACCAGCTTCTCCTGGAATGCAGTTCAATTAACAGGTGTTCAATTAACATGTCTGCCTTCTTAAAAGTACATTTGTGGAATTTCTTTCCTTCTTAATGCATTTGAGCCAATCAGTTGTGTTATGGGTGGTATACAGAAGATGGTAATTTACCAAATAGGGCTAAGTCCATATTATGGCTGTTCCACTGGATGTCAGAAGGTGAATTCACCAATTTGTAAGTCGCTCTGGATAAGAGCGTCTGCTAAATGACTTAAATGTAAATGTAAGAACAGGTCAAATAAGCAAAGAGAAATTAGAGTCCAACATTACTTTAAGACGGTCAGTCAAGCCGGAACATTTCAAGGACTATGAAAGTTTCTTCAACAGCAGTCGCAAAACCCATCAAGCGCTATGATGAAACTGTCTCTCATGAGGACTGCCACAGGAAAGGAAGAACCAGAGTTACCTCTGCTGCAGAGGATAAGTTCATTAAAGTTACCAGCCTCAAATTGCAGCCCAAATAAATGCTTCAGAGATCAAGTAACAGACACATCAACTGTTCAGAGGAGACCGCGTGAGAATCAGGCCTTCATGGTCAAATTGCTGCAAAGAAAACACTACTAAAGGACACCGATAAGAAGAAGAGACTTGATTAGGCCAGGAAACACGAGCAATGGACATTAGACCGGTGGAAATCTCCAAATGAAAGATTTTTGGTTCCAACCACCGTGTCTTTGCGACGCAGAGTAGGTGATCTCTGCATGTGGTTCACACCATGAAGCATGGAGGTGGAGTTGTGATGGTGTGGGAGTGGGAGTGCTTTGCTGGTGACACTGTCAGTGATTTATTTAGAATACAAGGTACACATAGCAAGCATGTCTACCACAGCATTCTGCAGCAATATGCCATCCCATCTGGTTTGCGCTTAGTGGGACTATCATTTGTTTTTCAACAGGACAATGATCCAACACACCTCCAGGCTGTGTAAGGGCTATTTTACCAAGAAGGTGTGTGATGGAGTGCTGCATCAGATGACCTGGCCTCCACAATCACCCAACCTCAACCCAATTGAGATAGTTTGGGGATGAGTTGGACCGCAGAGTGAAGGAAAAGCAGCCAACAAGTGCTCAGCATATGTGGGAACTCCTTCAAGACGGTTGGAAAAGCATTCCTCATGAAGCTGGTTGAGAGAATGCCAAGAGTGTGCAAATCTGTCATCAAGGCAAAGGGTGGCTACTTTGAAGAATCGCAAATATATATTTTGATTTGTTTAACACTTTTTTTTATTTCATATTTATGATATCTTCACAATCTTCACTACTATTAAAATAGTAAAAATAAAGAAAAACCCTTGAATAAGTAGGTGTGTCCAAACTATTTACTGGTACTGTGTGTGTGTGTGTGTGTGTGTGTGTGTGTGTGTGTGTGTGTGTGTGTGTGTGTGTGTGTGTGTGTGTGTGTGTGTGTGTGTGTGTGTGTGTGTGTGTGTGTGTGTGTGTGTGTGTGTGTGTGTGTGTGTGTATATATATATATATATATTTAGTCTCCATTCCTCTTTCCGAGCGACTTTCTAATGAATCAAATTTCACTGTAAAGTTCATTTCAGAACCAAGAACCCAATAGCACTAGCACTGGCCAGCTCTCGATTTGGCATTCAATCTGTCACAAGAGATTACTATGAAGTATACATTTAGTCTACTTTAAAAACATAAACAGTAAAAAAATATATAAAAAAAATAGGTAGCCCTATATTGTTATGCACTTAGGAAGGGTGGAAGCAGGGTTTGAACCCCAGTGTCTGTTGGGCAATAATATACTGTGCCTCGCCAGGGGCCTCATTTATCAAAAAGACTAAACCTTTATTAGAAAGACTAAACCTTTATTAGAAAGACTAAACCTTTACGTGCATCAGTTTTCCCACAAAGGCAATTGTACATTTTGAATTTGATGGGAAAGTGTTGCGCATCTCCTCGCAAATCTCCAAGTTATGCTTCCGCACAACTTCTAGTGGTTGATCAACTGTATTCCGAGGAAATATTGTTACTTTGTGGGAATTATTGGTGTTTGATACCGAGGGTTAATCCATTTGAATTCAATCACTTTTTGACAGCACCCCTTTCGATTTTTTTACGAAACCTTCTTTACACATTTGTCCATTTTAGAAGTGCTCAGAAACTGACTTTTTGGACCTGATTGCCAGATCATTAAAGTGATAAAGGTGCTCAAAGTTTAATCATTTTACATACAGCACCATACCATGAGACAACCATTAGTGGAAAAGATAAACGCTTGAGATTGATATAATTTAAAAGCTTACAAACGGGGTTGGCAAACTATTTTATAATTTATGGGGAAATGTTTTTGGTCATTTTTTAACCATAAACATGATCTAAAAACACTAACTTATTTTATTCAAATTCGCATGTATTGTAGCTTAGAACCTATTTCACATAATCTGAGGTTATTGTGTTGTGTCCGCCATTGGTTGAGACAACATGCTCTTGAATACAGGGTAGGTGTAATTTTTTTGCTGATAAAATGTACTAAAATGGGAATAAAAATGGTATTTCTACTTTCAAATTGGTACCACAAACATGATTGGAGGTCCACACATCAGAGAATGTTGACTTGAAATGGGAATATCTGTTTAAACTTATACTGTCAATCCTCCATAGGAGAACTATTGAAATCATAGAAATACAGATAATAGAATATACATGACCATTTAAGTTGACATTCAACCGCGGGTGGACATCTTTGTGGTAGTAATTAGAAGTTAGGATAGGATAAGTAATCCTTCTCACCCCCCCCCCCTTAAATGATTTAGATGCACTATTGTAAAGTGGCTGTTCCACTGGATGTCAGAAGGTGAATTCACCAATTTGTAAGTCGCTCTGGATAAGAGCGTCTGCTAAATGACTTAAATGTAAATGTAAGTCAATTCAATTTAAGCTTCAATGGTGTAACAGCTCAATTGCAGTTGTCTGAAAGGATAGGTCCATTCTATGAATTATATTTCTATGATTAAAATTACACCCACTCTGCATTCAAAGGGCATCTTGTCTCAACCGATGGCAGGCACAACACAAAAACCTCAGTTTATGTGAAATAGGGTCTAATCTAGAACATATTTGCCTGCCTACCTAGACTCCTAGCTCCGGCCAAGCGTTACGGACACGGATGTTAGGTTGTTCTCCACAATGAGGGGATTAGATTAATACGGCCCGGGAGCCTGGGTAGGTGTGTTTTGCGCCGGGTGAAAGTTGATTGCATTCGTTTTGGAACCGGGCCTCTCAGGTGCCCTGTTCAGAGCCCACGGTGAAGTCAGCTCAAAACAAAAAGGTAATTAAGCATGAAGAGTACTGAACAGGAGTCTGTGTTTGCATGCAAAAGTGATTGCTTTTTTGACAAAATCACTTAATCTGCCTTCTGTTGACAATATCACCAAGCAGCACAGTTTACTGGAAGATTTGAAAAGGGCACTCCTCCCCCATCACTTTTGCCCGTTCCTCAACATTGGGCCCCTGGTGCTCAGCATAATCGAATCTGACCACATCGACGCTCGCCGGATGTGGCAGGGCTTGCAAACTATTACAGACAACAAAGGGAAGCACAGCCACGAGCTGCCCTGTGACACAAGCCTACCAGACAAGCTAAATTACTTCTATGTTTGAATGCTGTTCATTGACTACAGCTCAACACCATAGTGCTCTCCAAGCTAATCACTAAGTTAAGGACCCTGGCACTGTATTACCTTGTTAGTTACAGTGAGCAAGGACAACGCATTGCCACACATACCACAGGTGTCGTAAAAGTGTATCGTAAATCATCACTCTAGTCAATCATGAACATATCGAAACAAACCCCAACAACTCAGTCTTTGGTCCATCAAACATCACCACTGAATATTCAATCTTTCTGGAGACCCGCTGGCCCACTCAGACCTGCGCAGGGTCTGAGGCACTGTGCCCGAAGCTTCTGTGTTCTCAAAAGGTTTTGTCTATTGCGCCGATACACAGTCCCATCCTCTGTCCTGACTGTATATAACTGAGGCGCAACCTCCTCTAATACAGCAGCCTTTCTATCCCATGAATCCGGACCTAGAATTCTAACCACATCCTGAGCTGCCAACAGCAATTCTAGCGGTTTTGTCGTAGCATCATTTTTGTCTTGCCTTCAGCTGTAGGGCCCTATCCTTTACAGCTAATGGGCAGTCATTCAGGTAGAAACTAGGAAACCAGGAACACAACTTGCATCCCATTAAGATCTCTGCAGGTGACCGTCCACATTCCAAGAGAGCTGCTCTGTATGACAATAAAGCCAAGTATGGATCAGTGTGCTGCTTTTACTTAATTAAGAGTCTCTTCAGGATTTGCACACTTTTCTCAGCCATCGGTTACTTTTAGCGGACTAGAGGTTATATGTCTGAACTCCTAATGTGCTGCAAACCTCTTAAACTCACTGCAAGCAAACTATCGCCTCCAACCTTCTCCCAGGCTGAGGTGGGTACCTCTCCCATAACCTTGGCTTCCTTGGGCTGAAATTTGAGATGTGTCACAATTTCCCCCCATTTGCTCAATGTCAGAATTTATATTTAAAGGGACTCTGGCCCTTTGCTGACATTTCTCAGCTCCCAGAGGTCTTTCATGCTCTTTAGGATCTCCTGACGCATTGAAGTAGGTATTACCATTCTGTTATTCTTCAACAGCACACCATTGACAGCTCTGCGCTTCGTGGGAAGTACTGCTTACAAGAGCCTTTTTGCCAGCCATTTTCCAGATTATGAATCATCTCGCAAAGACTGGAAGATTGGGATCTATTGTGGTCTCTTCAGCTATTCTCCTCAGTTGCTGCTCAGAAACAGGAAGTGACTCCACGACCATATCCACATGTAACCTCCTCCGCAATAGACTCCTGATTGAGGATGATTTGGGCCACTACTGGTGGAGTCCTTGAGAGGGCATCTGCTACCACTAAAGTTGACCCAGGCACATAGGTTAGAACAAAATCGTAGCGTTGCAACCTCATCATCATCCTTTGGAGACGAGGAGGCATGCCATTCAGATTTTTTAGAGAGAGATTGGAATAAGGGGTTTATGGGCTGTTTCTAGGATCACCTTTGGTAAGCCATAAATGTAACAGTGAAACTTCACAACCAACCCTGGGCACTCCTTTTCTATTTGAACTTAACGCTTCTCAGCATCAGTCAAAGAAGCCACAGGCTTCCACACACCTTGATGCTCCGGAAGCAGCACGCCTCCAATACCATCTTTAGAGGCGTCCGTGGACACCTTAGTAGACCTGTCAGGTTTGAAAGAAGAAAAAAGCACTTGCTCTTCAGCCAAAATGTTCTTTACATTTGTTATGAACTTGAGTGAAGACCCAAAAGCGGTTTTAACAGAAAACAGAGTTCTTTAATGAAAATACAGGAATGGCATAAATCCTCTTCCAACGTTGTCAGCGGAACAAAAGAACGTTAGTATAGTGCAGGATGCTCCTGCCAGGCAGACTCCGACAGGACAGGACAAGGTGGAAGCAAACGAGACGACAGCTTGCTTCTGGCATCAAAAAACACAAACAAGAATCAGACACTGAAAGTAGCAGGAACAGAGAAAGAAATAGAGACCTAATCAGAGGGGGAAGAGAGAACAGGTGGGGAAGAGTGAAAGAGCTAGTTAGGGCAGATGTAGAACAGCTGAGGAATGAGAGACAGAGAAGGTAACCTAAAAAGACCAGCAGAGAGAGAGAGTGAAGAGAAAGGACAGGAACAGACATAACAAGACATGACAACATTGTCCCACTCTCTTTCGTGTTCTCTGTTCCACGAGAACTCTCTTGTTCTGAAGGAGTGTTATTAAGTTCACTGTTTGAGCTGACAGATTTGGTACACACTTCCCAAAATAATTGACCATACGCAAAACACGCCGAATGCCTTTCCAATGTGTGTGATTTGCCATCTCCCTCACCACATTGACCTTGGCATGGTCAGGCTGCACACCCTACGAAGATAGCCTATCCAAGAAATGTGATTTCCTTCACACAGAACTGACATTTAGCCTGATTTAGCTTCAAACCATGCTTCTGAACCATCTGCAATCTTTTCCAACCGCTCATTGTGTTCCTGAAGTGGACCTACAGACCACAGAATCATCCACGTACACTCAAACTCCCTCTAACCCCTCAATGGACACTTTCCGTGGCCTTGTGAAAGAGCTCAGGGGCAGAACGTATGCCAAATGGTAACGTTTTAAAGGAATATCTTCCAAAGGAGGTATTGACTGTACAAAGCTTGGTGCTGGCTGCATCCAACTTCACCTGCCAGAATCCATTTGAAGCTTCCCACTTGGAGAAATAGTGTGCGCCAGCCATTTCACCAACCATCTCCTCCCTCTTAGGAATCTGAACAGTCTCCCTTTTGCTATATTTAAGGTCCTTGGAGGTCCATACAGACTCTCAGATGTCCATTCCTTTTCCAAACACACACCATGGAATTGACCCAGTCTGTTGGCTCGTCTGTTTTCACAAGCACATCGAGTTTTGTCATTTTTCCCAACTCATTCTTTAGATCCTTCCATAGTGGCACCGGAACTCTGCATGGTGCATAGATCACAGGCTTGGAAATCTCTGTGAGAGTAATAGAGTGAATGAGAGGCAATGCTCCAAATCCTGTGAACACATCTTTGTTCATTCTCCTCCATCTCAATGGTGTGAACATTTTGTCTCCCATACCTGTCCTTTGCAAAACACATTTGTCCAATAACATTTTTTCCCCAAAGACAGGACATTTCCTTGTCTGGTGCCACACCTGTTACAATCATATTGCTTGTAAATCCTTTGCTCATAGCGCCCCCTTGTGTCCTTATGTACAAAATCCACTGCTGTGCTTTCCACCTCCATAGCAGTGCTTGCTGGTGTGGAGCTAAAGGTTTTAATATGCAATTGAGCCCGCTTATTCACCTGACATGTTTCTACTGCACTGTCCAAATGTACCTCAATTTCTCTCTAGCTCTGGAGTCATTTATACCAAACGCAATCTGATCCCGAAGCACAGATGAGATTACAAAATGACACGTCTGTGCTTTTATTTTCAAATCAGTAGGAAAGACTATATTGAGAGCAACTTCACATTCTTCCGGCTCCTTTGTAACAAAAACCTCTGCCGAAATGTTTTCCAATTCGTGTCAGAATTCCCATCCAGGCACAAAGCCTCTGGTGGCTTGATTACATCCGTTGCACTTCCATAAACTCCAACATCCACAGGAAAAAAAAAACACGATTTCCACTCCTGGAACCATGTCCTACTTTGTTAGTTACAGCGAGCAACGGACAACCCACACCATCGATCATAGTTGAACGAGTTTAAATGTTATTGCGCCATTGCCACACATACACCACAGGTGTTGTAAAAGAGTGTCGTGAAACATCACTCAGAACCACATCAATATGGAGACGAAACACCTCCCTCTGCAACTGGATCCTGGACTTCCTGACAGGCCGCCACCAGGTGGTAAGGGTAGGTAACAACACATCCGCCACGCTGATCCTCAACACAAGGGCCCCTCAAGGATGTGTGCTCAGTCCCCTCCTGTAATCCCTGTTCAATCATGACTACACAATTATCATGTCAGTGGTAGGCCTGATCACCAACAACGATGAGACAGCCTATAGGGAGGTGGTCAGAGACAAGGCCATGGGGTGCCAGGACAACAACCTCTCCCTCAACGTGATCAAAACAAAGGAGATAAATTGTTGAAAAGGAGGACCGAGTGCACCCCCATTCTCATCGACGAGGCTGTAGTGTTAACCCACTATTCCTAGGCCGTCATTGTAAATAAGAATTTGCTCTTAACTGACTTGCCTAGTTAAATAAAGGTTAAAGTCCCCGGCCACTCGGAGCGCCACTTCGAGATGAGCATTTTCTTGTTTGCTTATGGCCTTATGTTTGTTTATGTTTGCTTATGGCCTTATACGGCTGGTTGAGTGCAGTCTTAGTGCCAGTATCGGTTTGTGGTGGTAAATAAGATGGCTAAGAATAATATAGATGAGAACTCTCTTGGTAGAAAGCGTGGTCTATGGCTTATCATAAGGTACTCTACCTCAGGCGAGCAATACCTCGAGACTTCTTTCAAATTAGACATCGCGCACCAGCTGTTATTGACAAATAGACACACACCCCCGCCCCTCGTCTTACCAGAGGTGGCTTCTCTGTCCTGCCGGTGAATGGAAAATCCCGCCAGCTCTATATTATCTGTGTCGTCGTTCAGCCATGACTCTGAAACATAAGATATTACAGTTTATATCCTGTTTGTCACGTCCTGACCATAGAAGCTTTTATTTTCTATGGTAGAGTAGGTCAGGGTGTGACTAGGGTGTTGTTCTAGTTTATGATTTCTATGTGGGGTTCTTGGTTTGAATTTCTATGTTGGTGATTTGTATGATTCCCAATGATAGGCAGCTGGTTATTGTTGTCTCTAATTGGGGATCATACTTAAGTAGCATTTTTTCCCACCTGTGGGTTATGGGATATTGTTTATGTTTAATTGCCTGTTAGCACTACATTGTCGTCACGGTTCGTTTACTGTTTTGGTTTTCCTAAGTTTCACTTTCTAATAAAATATGTGGAACTCTATGTACGCTGCGCCTTGGTCCGACCATTATTACGAACAACGTGAAACTGTTGGTAGTGTTATCTTGATCGTAGGTCATCCATTTAATTTTATATCAAACCGAGTATTTTATATTTAAAAAAATACACATCGGCGTAACACACATTACCGTTGTTGATGAAGCCGTCTGTGTCATTAGGACAATAAACGAATCAAGCAAATTCTAGGTCGTCACTAGTTACCAAAGTCATAAAGCCCACCTATTTCTACAATTTATTTTCTTAAAATGTTATTTTAAACCTAACCCTAACCTTAACTACACTGCTAACCGTGTACCAAATAATAACCTTAAATTAATACCAAAAAGCACATTTTTGTTTTCTTTAATTGTTATGATATAGCCAATCTTGATTTTGTGGTTGTGGAAACCCTAATTCCATGCTTTCCTGACTAGCTCCAGATTGGTTTAGATTCAGGCAGGTGACGGCGTTACGGTGTGTTTCTAATAGTTCACTGTATCAGTCAGACTCAGACATGAGTTAGCTACCACGATAGCTGCATCCATTATTTAGTTTTGCCAAAGGCAATACAGACTACACTTGTATGAGCTTCGAACTAACTTGCCAATTCTACTGGTAGGCTAACGTTAGCTAGCATATAGCTGCTAGCATTATCAAATGATAACGTTACTTAACCAGCAATATTTAAACGATACAAAATCAACTTGTATGAGCTACGAATTAACTAAAATTGTAATGCGGTAGCTAGCAAGCTAGTTATCTAGCTACGCTAACGTTCGACTAAAACGCTACCTAGTCTGCGTCACTCATACTAGCTAACATTAGCTAGCCTGCCGAGTTTTATCAAAATACTGCTACCTACATGAAGAGATGTAACGTTACAGTGTCTTCAGAAAGTATTCATACCACTTGACTTGTTCCACATTTTGTTGTGCTCGAGCCTGAATTCAAAATTGCTTAAATCTATTTTTTCAGCACCCATCTACACATAATACCCCACATATTCCCATTATTCTTTTCAAAATTCTTGAAGCTCTGTCAAATTTGTTGTTGATCATTGCTAGACAACCATTTTCAGGTCTTGCCATAGATTTTCAAGTAGATTCAAGTCAAAACTGTAACTCGGCCATGTTTTAGGTTAAATCAAATCAAATGTTATTGGTCACATACACATGGTTAGCAGATGTTAATGCGAGTGCTTCGAGTTCCAAAATCTAAAAATTCCACAACAATTACCTGATACACACAAATCTCAAGGAATGGAATAAGAATATGTACAAATAAGTATATGGATGAACAATGACCAAGCTGCATAGGCAAGATGCAATAGATGGTATAAAATACAGTATATACAGTTGAAGTTGGAAGTTTACACACTAGCTAACGTTAGCTAGACTGCCTAGTTTTATCAAAGGTTGGAGCCATTAAAACTCGTTTTTCAACCACTCCACAAATTTCTTGTTAGCAAACTATAGTTTTGGCATGTCTGTTAGGACATCTACGTTGTGCATGACACAAGTAATTCCAACAATTGTTTACAGACAGATTATTTCACTCATAATTCACTGTATCACAATTCCAGTGGGTCAGAAGTTTACATACACTAAGTTGACTGTGACTTTAAACAGCTTGGACATTTCCAGAAAATTATGTCATGGCTTTAGAAGCTTCTGATAGGCTAATTGACATCATTTGAGTCAATTGGAGGTGTACCTCTGGATGTATTTCAAGGCCTACCTTCAAACTCAGTGCCTCTTTGCTTGACATCATGGGAAAATCAAAAGAAATCAGCGAAGACCTCAGAAAAAAAATTGTAGACCTCCACAAGTCTGGTTCATCCTTGGGAGCAATTTCCAAATGCCTGTAGGTATCATGTTCACCTGTACAAACAATAGTACGCAAGTATAAACACCATGGGACCACGCAGCAGTCATACAGCTCAGGAAGGAGACGCGTTCTGTCTCCTAGAGATTAATGTACTTTGGTGCGAAAAGTGCAAATCAATCCCAGAACAACAGCAAAGGAACTTGTGAAAATGCTGGAGGAAACCGGTACAACATTTTCTATATCCACAGTAAAAATGAGTCCTATATCAACATAACCATGACTTTTTGGAATCCAGGACTTGTTGTAGAAAGGTCCTCTGGTCCGATGAAACAAAAATAGAACTGTTTGGCCATAATCACCATTGTTATGTTTGGAGGAAAAAGGGAGTGGCTTGCAAGCCGAAGAACACCATCCCAACTGTGAAGCACGGGGGTTACAGGGGTGCTTTGCTGCAGGAGGGACTGGTGCACTTCACAAAATAGATGGCATCATGAGGGAGGAAAATGATGTGGATATATTGAAGCAACATCTCAAGGCATCAGTCAGTAAGTTAAAGCTTGGTCCCAAATTGGTTTTCCAAATGGTCAATGACCCCAAGCATACTTCCAAAGTTGTGGCAAAATGGCTTAAGGAGAACAAAGTCAAGGTACTGGAGTGGCCATCACAAAGCCCTGACCTCAATCCTATAGAAAATTTGTGGGCAGAACTGAAAAGCGTGCGAGAGCAAGGAGGCCTATAAACCTGACCAGTTACACCAGCTCTGTCAGGAGGAATGAGCCAAGATTTGCCCAACTTATTCAGGGAAGCTTATGGAAGGCTACCCGATACGTTTAACCCAAGTTAAACAATTTGAAGGGAATGCCACCAAAAACTAATTGAGTGTATGTAAACTTCTGATCCACTGGGTATGTGATGAAATAAATAAATGCAGAAATAAATCATTCTCTCTACTATTATTCTAACATTTCACATTTTTAAAATAAAGTGGTGATGCCAACTGACCTAAGACAGGGAATTTGTACTTACATGTCAGGAATTGTGAAAAACTGAGTAAAAATGTGAACAAATAAACAAAATACAGTACCAGTCAAAACTTTGGGCTCATTCAAGGGTTTTTCTCTTATATTTTCACTAATTTCTACATTGTAGAATAATTTTGAAGACATCAAAACTATGATATAACACATATGGAATCATATATTTTATATTTGAGATTATTCAAAGTAGCCACCCTTTGCATTGATGACAGCTTTGCACACTCTTGGCATTCTCTCAACCAGCTTCACCTGGAATGCTTTTATGAGTCGGGCCACAGGGTGAAGGAAAAGCAGCCAACAAATGCTCAGCATATGTGGGAACTCCTTCAAGACTGTTATAAAAGCATTACAGGTAAAGCTGGAAGGCAAATGTTGGCTATTTGAAGAATCTCAAATATGTATATATATATCTATATATATATATATTTATGATTTGTTTAACACTTTTTTGGTTACTACATAATTCCATGTGTGTTATTTTATAGTTTTGATGTCTTCACTATTATTCTACAAAATAGCACAATTATTAATAGCACTATTATTCTAGAAAATAGCACAAATTAAGAAAAAAAAAACCTTGAATGAGTAGGTGTTCTAAAACTTTTGACCAGTAGTGTATATACAGTATCTACGTTGTTAGACTGCTGAACTACCAAAACTAAATATGACACAAATTTACCCAAAACCGGCTGATATACAAGTGAATATTCTGTTATTTTGAGAGAGAAAAAACTATTAGCACAGGGGTCAAATAACTGAAATCTCCTCACTCTTTGCAACCCTACCTAATATCTATAACATCTATAATGTCTCATGTTTACACAACCACCACCTCTTCCTATGGGATTTTAAAGGTTTATTGGAAACATTGGGTCATTTGCCAAATTTAACCTGTGTGTGTGTGTGTGTGTGTGTGTGTGTGTGTGTGTGTGTGTGTGTGTGTGTGTGTGTGTGTGTGTGTGTGTGTGTGTGTGTGTGTGTGTGTGTGTGTGTGTGTGTGTGAGTGTGTGTGTGTGTGTGTGTGAGAGAGGTGTCTGTGAGTGTGTGCGTGTGTGTGTGTGAGAGAGAGAGAGAGGTGTGTGTGTGTGTGAGGTGTCTGTGAGTGTGTGAGAGAGAGAGAGGTGTGTGTGTGTGTCTGTGAGTGTGTGTGTGTGTGTGTGTGTGTGTGTGTGAGAGAGAGAGAGAGGTGTGTGTGTGTGTGTGTGTGTGTGTGTGAGAGAGAGAGAGAGAGAGAGAGAGGTGTGTGTGTGTGTGTGTGTGTGTGTGTGTGTGTGTGTGTGTGTGTGTGTGTGTGTGTGTGTGTGTGAGAGAGAGAGAGGTGTGTGTGAGGTGTCTGTGAGTGTGTGTGTGTGTGTGTGTGTGTGTGTGTGTCTGTGAGTGTGTGTGTGTGTGTGTGTGTGTGTGTGTGTGTGTGTGTGTGTGTGTGTGTGTGTGTGTGTGTGTGTGTGAGAGAGAGAGAGAGGTGTGTGTGAGGTGTCTGTGAGTGTGTGTGTGAGAGAGAGAGAGAGAGAGAGAGAGGTGTGTGTGTGTGTGTGAGTGTGTGTGTGTGTGTGAGTGTGTGTGTGTGAGTGTATGTGTGTGTGTGTGAGTGTGAGGTGTCTGTGAGTGTGTGTGTGTGTGTGTGTGTGAGGTGTGTGTTCACAGGCATTCCAGCACCTCTTCCTAACAGCCTCATGAACTTCTAAATGCCAGTTTAACTTCAAAGGCAGTGTCACCGCTCACACCTCTGTTACACCCCCCTCTCCTTCTCTCTCAATTCAATTCAATTCAAGGGGCTTTATTGGCATGGGAAACATATGTTAACATTGCCAAAGCAAGTAAGGTATATAATATATAAAGTGAAATAAACAATAAAAATTAACAGTAGACATCACACATACAGAAGTTTCAAAACAATAAAGACATTACAAATGTCATATTATATATATATACAGTGTTTTTACAATGTGCAAATGGTAAAGGACACAAGATAAAATAAATAAGCATAGATATGTGTTGTATTTACAATGGTGCGTGTTCTTCACTGGTTGCCCTTTTCTCGTGGCAACAGGTCACAAATCTTGCTGCTCTGATGGCACACTGTGGAATTTCACCCAGTAGATATGGGAGTTTTTCAAAATTGGATTTGTTTTCGAATTCTTTGTGGATCTGTGTAATCTGAGGGAAATATGTCTCTCTAATATGGTCATACATTGGGCAGGAGGTTAGGAAGTGCAGCTCAGTTTCTACCTCATTTTGTGGGCAGTGAGCACATAGCCTGTCTTCCCTTGAGAGCCATGTCTGCCTACGGCGGCCTTTCTCAATAGCAAGGCTATGCTCGCTGAGTCTGTACATAGTCAAAGCTTTCCTTAATTTTGGGTCAGTCACAGTGGTCAGGTATTCTGCCGCTGTGTACTCTCTGTGTAGGGCCAAATAGCATTCTAGTTTGCTCTGTTTTTTTGTTAATTCTTTCCAATGTGTCAAGTAATTATCTTTTTGTTTTCTCATGATTTGGTTGGGTCTAATTGTGCTGCTGTCATGGGGCTCTGTAGGGTGTGTTTGTGAACAGAGCCCCAGGACCAGCTTGCTTAGGGGACTCTTCTCCAGGTTCATCTCTCTGTAGGTGATGGCTTTGTTGTGGAAGGTTTGGGAATCGCTTCCTTTTAGGTGGTTATAGAATTTAACTGCTCTTTTCTGGATTTTGATAATTAGTGGGTATCGGCCTAATTCTGCTCTGCATGCATTATTTGGTGTTCTACGTTGTACACTGAGGATATTTTTGCAGAATTCTGCGTGCAGAGTCTCAATTTGGTGTTTGTCCCATTTTGTGAAGTCTTGGTTGGTGAGCGGACCCCAGACCTCACAACCATAAAGGGCAATGGGCTCTATGACTGATTCAAGTATTTTTAGCCAAATCCTAATTGGTATGTTGAAATTTATGTTCCTTTTGATGGCATAGAATGCCCTTCTTGCCTTGTCTCTCAGATCGTTCACAGCTTTGTGGAAGTTACCTGTGGAGCTGATGTTTAGGCCAAGGTATGTATAGTTTTTTGTGTGCTCTAGGGCAACAGTGTCTAGATGGAATTTGTATTTGTGGTCCTGGTGACTGGACCTTTTTTGGAACACCATTATTTTGGTCTTACTGAGATTTACTGTCAGGGCCCAGGTCTGACAGAATCTGTGCATAAGATCTAGGTGCTGCTGTAGGCCCTCCTTGGTTGGTGACAGAAGCACCAGATCATCAGCAAACAGCAGACATTTGACTTCAGATTCTAGTAGGGTGAGGCCGGGTGCTGCAGACTTTTCTAGTGCCCGCGCCAGTTCGTTGATATATATGTTGAAGAGGGTGG
The DNA here is from genome assembly GCF_036934945.1 of Oncorhynchus masou masou. Taxonomy (NCBI): domain Eukaryota; kingdom Metazoa; phylum Chordata; class Actinopteri; order Salmoniformes; family Salmonidae; genus Oncorhynchus; species Oncorhynchus masou. The sequence continues at coordinate 43,073,447 of NC_088219.1, forward strand.
GGCTTAAGCTGCATCCCTGTCTAACCCCACGACCCTGTGTGAAGAAATGTGTGTGTTTTTTGCCAATTTTAACCGCACACTTGTTGTTTGTGTACATGGATTTTATGATGTCGTATGTTTTACCCCCAACACCACTTTCCATCAGTTTGTATAGCAGACCCTCATGCCAAATTGAGTCGAAGGCTTTTTTGAAATCAACAAAGCATGAGAAGACTTTGCCTTTGTTTTGGTTTGTTTGGTTGTCAATTAGGGTGTGCAGGGTGAATACATGGTCTGTTGTACGGTAATTTGGTAAAAAGCCAATTTGACATTTGCTCAGTACATTGTTTTCATTGAGGAAGTGTACGAGTCTGCTGTTAATGATAATGCAGAGGATTTTCCCAAGGTTACTGTTGACGCATATTCCACGGTAGTTATTGGGGTCAAATTTGTCTCCATTTTTGTGGATTGGGGTGATCAGTCCTTGGTTCCAAATATTGGGGAAGATGCCAGAGCTAAGGATGATGTTAAAGAGTTTTAGTATAGCCAATTGGAATTTGTTGTCTGTATATTTGATCATTTCATTGAGGATACCATCAACACCACAGGCCTTTTTGGGTTTGAGGGTTTTTATTTTGTCCTGTAACTCATTCAATGTTATTGGAGAATCCAGTGGGTTCTGGTAGTCTTTAATAGTTGATTCTAAGATCTGTATTTGATCATGTATATGTTTTTGCTCTTTATTCTTTGTTATAGAGCCAAAAAGATTGGAGAAGTGGTTTACCCATATATCTCCATTTTGGATAGATAATTCTTCGTGTTGTTGTTTGTTTAGTGTTTTCCAATTTTCCCAGAAGTGGTTAGAGTCTATGGATTCTTCAATTACATTGAGCTGATTTCTGACATGCTGTTCCTTCTTTTTCCGTAGTGTATTTCTGTATTGTTTTAGTGATTCACCATAGTGAAGGCGTAGACTCAGGTTTTCCGGGTCTCTATGTTTTTGGTTGGACAGGTTTCTCAATTTCTTTCTTAGAATTTTGCATTCTTCATCAAACCATTTGTCATTGTTGTTAATTTTCTTCGGTTTTCTATTTGAGATTTTTAGATTTGATAGGGAAGCTGAGAGGTCAAATATACTGTTAAGATTTTCTACTGCCAAGTTTACACCTTCACTATTACAGTGGAACGTTTTATCCAGGAAATTGCCTAAAAGGGATTGAATTTGTTGTTGCCTAATTGTTTTTTGGTAGGTTTCCAAACTGCATTCCTTCCATCTATAGCATTTCTTAATGTTACTCAGTTCCTTTTGCTTTGATGCCTCATGATTGAGTATTGCTCTGTTTAGGTAGACTGTGATTTTGCTGTGGTCTGATAGGGGTGTCAGTGGGCTGACTGTGAACGCTCTGAGAGACTCTGGGTTGAGGTCAGTGATAAAGTAGTCTACAGTACTACTGCCAAGAGATGAGCTATAGGTGTACCTACCATAGGAGTCCCCTCGAAGCCTACCATTGACTATGTACATACCCAGCGTGCGACAGAGCTGCAGGAGTTGTGACCCGTTTTTGTTCGTTATGTTGTCATAGTTGTGCCTAGGGGGGCACACGGTGGAGGGAATGCTGTCACCTCCAGGCAGGTGTTTGTCCCCCTGTGTGCTGAGGGTGTCAGGTTCTTGTCCGGTTCTGGCATTTAGGTCACCACAGACTAGTACATGTCCCTGGGCCTGGAAATGATTGATTTCCCCCTCCAGGATGGAGAAGCTGTCTTCATTAAAATATGGGGATTCTAGTGGGGGGATATAGGTAGCACACAGGAGGACATTTTTCTCTGTTAGGATAATTTCCTTTTGAATTTCTAGCCAAATGTAGAATGTTCCTGTTTTGATTAATTTAATGGAGTGAGTTAGGTCTGTTCTATACCAAATTAGCATACCCCCTGAGTCCCTTCCCTGTTTCACACCTGGTAGTTTGGTGGATGGGACTACCAGCTCTCTGTAACCTAGAGGGCATCCAGTGGGTCTGTCTCCTCTATACCAGGTTTCTTGCAGGATGACAATGTCTGTATTACCGATTTCTTTGGTGAAGTCCGGGTTTCTGCTCTTCAGGCCAAAGGCAGATGACCTCAGGCCTTGGATATTCCAGGATGAAATAGTAAAGGCTTTTGTTCCATAAAGTGTCCAATGTTGTTGGTCGTGGTTTGGCCTCAGGCCAGTAAGTGTGAGCAGAGCCTGCTGAGCATCTGGTACATGCCATTGGCTTGGGCGAGTGTGAGAGTGGGGGTTGGGACTGTTTGCCCGCTCACTACCTGGGCGTATGTGTGGGTTCCATGTTGAGGCCCTCTTTGCGGGGGTGGGGTGCATGGGGTGGGCAGGAGTGGCATAGGTCTGATCTGAGGGGGCCTAAATGGGGTGTGGGCATGATTGACGTGGGGGGTGTTGATTGGTTGGAGTAGGGGTGTGGATGTGTCTGGGTGTGCGGTGGTCTGGATGTAATTCCTCTTGGCGTGGGTCCTCTATGTGTAGGTCCAGGGGGGTCCTGCAGGTCTGGGAGGGTGTCTCGCTGGTCTGGGTGGGGTGTCTATTGATCTGTTGCTCCTGTGTGAAGTGTTGGGGATACGTTTGAGAGCGATGTCCTTTAGAGTTCGGGCAAAGATGGGCACTGCTGCCTTGTAGAGGTGGACCTGGTCATAGAGGCTGTTCAAGTCCAGGGTGGAGTGGTGGGCCAGGAAAACGTTTGGTTTTGAGGCACAGTCACGGGAAATACTTGCGTTTACCCGCTGTATTGTGGCAGGGTGGAAGTCTTTTCGTGGTAGCAGGGTGGAGATAACCACTTGTGCGTTGGGGAAAGTAGAAGAAGCCTTTTCAATCACTCCCTTCAGTGCTGTGGCCACTCTTTCCTGCTGGGCCCTCAGGTCGTTTGTGCCTGTGTGTATTATTATGTGGCTAGGTGAGCCTAGTTTGGCCTCAGACAGAAGGTCTATGGCGCTCTGGGTGTTTGGACACCAGAGTTTAGACACACTGTGTTTGGGAAAAAGTTTTTTTTTCTTCTATATATTTCCCATTTGAGTCCATAAGTAGTACAATCTGTGTCTTGTGTTTGTCCTCAGTGGGTGTGGGGGTTGTCAGAAGGGCTATCAGGGTGGCTGACAGGGGGTGCTCAGAGGGGGTGAGAGCCGCTGGGCTTGGGGTTCTTCATTTGTCTGTTCTGCTGTGATGTCGAGATTTTTGTTGGGTGATGAGGTGGGCTGTTCTTCTGGCTTCTCTGTGGGGGTGGCCACCTCTCTAGTGGGTTGTTCTCTGTCACACGCCATCCCCCTCAACCTCTCCTCCATCCCCCTCAACCTTTCCTCCATCCCCCTCACCTTCTCCTCCATCCCCCTCAACCTCTCCTCCACCAGCAGTCTGATACTCTCCTCTAGGGCTCTGTTCTGCTCCTCTTTCTCCTGTTGTATTTGTCTCACCACTGTCCAAAGTGCAGATATGTCTCTGTCCACCTCCAGCTCTCCTGGTCTGGTTAAGGGGCTGTTGTTGTGCTGGGCTGTTGTCTGGGTCTGTGCTGACTGAAGTGTGATCACCTGCTGTTCCAGCTCCACCTGCCTTATCTCCAGCTGGGTGAATTTGTCTTTCATTTCAATGAGGGAGTGGTAATCTGTGCTGGGAGGTTGACTCTCCGCTGGGGGTTGCTCGTCTGTGGGGTTACATAGTGAAGAGGTCTGGTCTGACCCACTCGGTGTGGGGGTATCTTTATCAAGGGAGAGCTTCTCCTGCTGGGCTAATTCTTTGATTAGGTGAAAGTCCAGCTGGAACTGTTTGGTATTACTCTGTACAATTACTGTTCCGGACTTATAGATATTTATATTGCTTGACTCAGAGTCCTCGTTATCAAGTATTCTGAGTTTCCAGCCCTCGTTAACCCCCCCTCTCTTAACAAAGGGGTAGTGTGCTAATATAGCACTGTGCCATGCCAGGGGATGGTTTGTGTGGAAGATAAGGTTGCTGATGTTCCCATTTTTGTAATAGTCAGCAAAAAGTGTCTCTTGATTTTCCATAAGGAGCTTCATTTTGTAATCTTTTCTTGACTTATCATTCTTTACATGCAGAGGGTACTGTATTTTAATTACCTCTGAACAGCGGGAGGGAGCCTCTAAGGCCTCTCCATTTGGTTGGGGTAGACTGTGTGACTCTCCTGCCATTGTTGGGCTAATGGGCTTTGACACCTCTCACTTGACACGTCAGTGCTAGTTGAAGCTGTATCAAGCTTGGCAGAATTATGTTAGAATTCAGTCCTTATAAAGTAATGTTGTGTATTTTTCTTCTTGGCTTTTGGCTTTTAAATATATAGTTTCAGTCTAAGCATTACTCACTCAGTTCCAGGTTGGATGGGGTTTTCAGGTTTCTGTTGTTTTCCAGAGAATTTGCTGTATAGAGAAATAAATCTTGGTAGTTGTGAACCTTCCAGGTGATTCCGTAATTCCGTCCAAAATCAGGTTGTAGGTTTTAAGTTTTGATTTGAAGTGGGGGTTATGTTGTAGAGGGTAGAATCCAGTATGTGTTCCTGACAAAAAATCCAAGTTTATCTAACTCCTAATCTATCTTTTTTAAAGAAAATGCTGAAAAATGCAGGAGCTCATCTGATCGTGACCTCTCTCTCTGTCTCTCTCAATTCAATTCAAGGGCTTTATTGACATGGGAAACATGTGTCAACATTGCCAAAGCAAGTGAGGTGGATAATATATTAAGTGAATATATAAAGTGAAATAAACAATAAAAATTAACAGTAAACATCACACATACAGAAGTTTCAAAACAATAAAGACATTACAAATGTCATATTATATATATATATATATACAGTGTTTTAACCATGTACAAATGGTAAAGGACACAAGATAAAATAAATAAGCATAGATATGGGTTGTATTTACAATGGTGTGTGTTCTTCACTGGTTGCCCTTTTCTTGTGGCAACAGGTCACAAATCTTGCTGCTGTGATGGCACACTGTGGAATTTCACCCAGTAGATATGGGAGTTTATCAAAATTGGATTTGTTTTCGAATTCTTTGTGGATCTGTGTAATCTGAGGAAAATATGTCTCTCTAATATGGTAATACATTGGACAGGAGGTTAGGAAGTGCAGCTCAGTTTCCACCTCATTTTGTGGGCAGTGAGCACATAGCCTGTCTTCTCTTGAGAGCCATGTCTGCCTACGGTGGCCTTTCTCAATAGCAAGGCTATGCTCACTGAGTCTGTATATAGTCAGAGCTTTCCTTAACTTTGGGTCAGTCACAGTGGTCAGGTATTCTCTCTCTCTCTCTCTCTCTCTCTCTCTCTCTCTCTCTCACTCACACACACACACACACACACACACATGTGTATATATAAACACCTCACCTCAGACCTCTCTGTCACAACAAACTGAACGGAACAGAGTGCAAGACCGCTAGGCTATACCCCTCCTAAAGGCGTTTCTGACTGTTTGTCAAACTAGTTATCATGAATACATTTTAAAATAATCATGTATTTAGATAAGCATGTAAAGGGGTTTGTTAATCTCAGAATGTGTGTGTGTGTGTTCCTGTGTGCGTGTCTGTTTGTGAGAGAGAGAGAGTTCTTTTGGAACTTTTGTGAGTGTAATGTTTACTGTTAATTTGTATGGTTTAGTTCACTTTTGTTTATTATTTACTTCACTTGCTTTTGCAACGTTAACATATGTTTCCCATGACAATAAAGCCCTTAAATTGAATTGAAATTGAAATTGAATTGGGAGACGGAGCACCAGTTTTCCACCACGACACCTGCTTCCCATTGGCACGTCACCTGTTCCCACGCCAGTGACACCATGTGTGAGACAAAAGTTAATGACTGGGAGGGAGGGGAACACAGCAACAACACTTTCCTGTTCTTAGGGGAGCAGCGGTGACTGGAGGTTTATGGGACTGGGTCGTGTTCATCAGGGCATACTGTAGCGAAACCTAGAATTCTTTCCTTTTGTTGCCTACTAAACACATGCCTACTGGTGTGTGGGTTCATGTATGCATGTACTTGTGCGTGTGTATGTAAGAGAAAGTGTATGTCTCCAATGCCTCACCTCACAGATACGGTAAAGGAGACTGGGACCTACCCACTGTAGATAATAATGGTTTTGTAAGGGGGGATTTCACAACCAAAGGCTTGCTCCCCCACCCTCCTCCTATTCCTCATTCTCCTCGCTTCCTCTCCTTCTCCATTCGATCAGGGGAGCCACGGTGCCTGCTTATCCTCCACGACCAGTTCATCAAAGCCCCAAGAGGCTTTGAAGGATCTGATAGGGATCACTAAGACAAGGAGAAGAAGTCTGACTGCCTGACTGACTGTCAAAGGCCAGACGGGGCGGGACACTAGTGGAAAACAGGAGCCAAACAGTTGAATAATCATTACATCACAGACAAACTAACATTAACAAACAGGGCATGACCGACAGATTCACTGATGTAAAACTTCAATCAGAGGGTTTACATCAGCAGTGTTTCCTTTCTTCATCTGATTGGTCTGTTTGGTTTTTGAAATATTGAAATAAAAAGCCCCACTGTATGTGAGATATTTTGACATACACTACCGTTCAAAAGTTTGGGGTCACTTAGAATTGTCCTTGTTTTCCATGAAAACAGACATGAAATGAGTTGCAAAAATGAATAGGAAATATAGTCAAGACGTTGACAAGGTTATAAATAATGATTTTTAATTGGAATAATAATTGTGTCCTTTCGTCAAAGAATCCTCAATTTGCAGCAATTACAGCCTTGCAGACCTTTGTCATTCTAGTTGTCAATTGGTTGAGGTAATCTGAAGAGATTTCACCCCATGCTTCCTGAAGCACCTCCCACAAGTTGGATTGGCTTGATGGGCACTTCTTACCTCAGGACAGCCACATGTTTTTGGTATCTTTGTTTGTTTTGGGTGAATTATACTAAGCATATATAGCCTTGTTGAGTTAATGGTGTTTTAAATGTTTACATTGAGGTAGTGCTCCTCTTGTCTTTGTGCTGACATGCGGTTTTATATCAGTAGTTGTTTAGTGAACTTTCAAAAAACATTCACTTGCTTGACCATGCTGCAGGTCATGTGTATTTCATGCAATTTTTGCTTTGTGGACTTCACCATACAGATGTTGTTCTCCGGTTTCAAATCAAATAACAATTTACTGGTCACATACATGTGTTTAGCAGATGTTATTGCGGCTGTCGCGAAATGCTTGTGATTCTAGTTCCGACAGTACAGCAATATCTAACAAGTAATATCTAACAATTTCACAACCAATACCTAATACACACAGTTAAGGAATGGAATTAAGAATTTTTAAATTTATGGGTGAGCAATATATTTATATAGTGTTAATTCCTTTATTTAGATTTGTGTGTATTAGGTATTTGTTGTGAAATTGTTAGATATTACTTGTTAGATATTGCTGCACTGTAGGAACTAGAAGCACAAGCATTTCACTACACACGCAATAACATCTGCTAAACACAGGTTTTGTGATGAAACAAATGTATGTGTTGGTGAATTTATTCCGCCTCTGTGTGACTATTGCCTTTTTGTTGTCACGGCCTTATTGTATATCGCGGTGGCATATGAATGAATGGGCTATAGAGCGAACAATGCAATTATCATAACATAGGTTGTGAAATGGCTTTTTAACTAGCTTGGCTTGGCTTCCTCAGTGATTTTACCCACACACAGCCACGGGATCAGTGACTAGTAGCAACTTCTGTGTGTGTGTGTGTGTGTGTGCATGCGTGTGTGTGTGTGTGTGTGTGTGTGTGTGTGTGTGTGTGTGTGTGTGTGTGTGTGTGTGTGTGTGTGTGTGTGTGTGTGTGTGTGTGTGTGTGTGTGTGTATGCGTGTGTGTGTGAGTGTGTGTGTGTGTGTGTGTGCATGCATGTGTTTCGTGCATGGCTGTGGGTGCGTGCGTATGTGCGTGCACCCCTGCATGCGTGTATGTGTCCTGAGGGGGGCGCGGGCAAAGTTTGTGTCCATAACAGAGTAGCAAACAGGGCTATTAGAGTTGAAAGGCTGTGAATTGAGCCAATCAAAGAGGGGCACGGCTGGAGACCGTCAGCCCACAGACAGACTGGCCTGGCCTGGGGCCCGATGGGATGACCTCGTCTCCTCTTCATGGATCACACACACACACACACACACACACACACACACACACACACACACACACACACACACACACACAGACACAGACACAGACACAGACACAGACACAGACACGCACACACACAGCAGAGTGCTGGTCGATTAAATTTTGTCGAAAGTTGAGACAACGGGGTAAATCTCAAATTGGGAGTTTAATTTAACACGAAGGTACAATAGGGCCTAGTTATGGGCCCAACAGACACATACCCACAAACTAACACACATTGTAGTAGGGTTTGACCCAGTTCAAAACAGTGTGGTTCATAAATAACTGTAATGGCAAAGCAAATCAAATATGTGAGCTAGCTAATACAGTTGAAGACACACACTACAAAATACCAATCAGTGACTAAACTAACAGAGTCCTAATGGAATGGGCCTTTAAACAAGGCAAACAGGCGAAAAACAAACAAACATGAGAACCAGGAAGATGCCTGAACACTGTATTCATGAGTGGTGTTGGATAGACTAACTCAATGCAATGTGCTATCATCACATACAAGAAGTTTATGACCCTGGACTGGAAGTAGGGCGTCGTCATGAATAAAATGTTATAATTTGTTTTGTAGATTAGAATGTTCCGAGAGCTTCCATCAATAGAATAAGACCTAATTCTTAAGTTCCATCTTGCACAGACAGCAGTGGTTCCCAAAAGCACCCTCCCTCCCTCCATACTCTGCACAAGGACTGTATGAATAAAATAGTAATTCAATAAATGAAGTAAATAAAATAAAGTACATTAAGATTAGAAGTAGTAGCACACATTACTAGGATTCATTTCCTCAAGTGATCTGTCCTCCACACAGACACTGAGGAACTTACACACAGACTCATTAATTACAGTTATGACTTCCAAAGATCCTGATATTTTTTGTTTACTTTCTCCTTCCATATCTCCATCCCTTTCTCTCTCGCTCTCTCCCTCTCTTTCACTGCTAGGCCCTCAGTCTCTCTAGAGCGGGATGGGTATCAGCCTAACCCACCTGTCTGTCACCTTCTCTCATCCTGATCAGTGATAGTGGGCTGGGTGCTGTGCTTTGATGTCGACCTGTTGAGCGAGAAAGAGAGAGAGGGGGGGGGGTAGAGGGAGAAAGATAGGGAGAAGAGAGAGACAGGAGTTTGAAACAGGCGGGAGATGTACTGCAACAGACAGAACGGCCATCTCCCATACCACTGCCATACAGATACCATCAAAGACCCTGATTGCAACATTCTCTGTGTGTGTGTGTGTGTGTGTGTGTGTGTGTGTGTGTGTGTGTGTGTGTGTGTGTGTGTGTGTGTGTGTGTGTGTGTGTGTGTGTGTGTGTGTGTGTGTGTGTGTGTGTGTGTGATCCATGAAGAGGAGACGAGGTACTCTAGTTTATTTAGTAAATATTTTCTGAACTCTATTTCTATTTTCTCTATTTTTATTTCAGCCACACTTGTTGCTGATAGGTGAATAAAATTGAGCAGACAGTCATGTAATCTTCATAGACTAACATTGGCAGTAGATTGGCTTCACGACCTCAGTGTCTTTCAATGTGGCACCTTCATAGGATGCAACCTTTCCAACAAGTCAGTTCATAAAATGTCTCCCCTGCTAGAGCTGCTGCGGTCAACTGTAAGTGGAAACGTCTAGGAGCAACAACGGCTCAGCAGCGAATTGGTAGGCCACACAAGCTCATAGAACGGGATCGCCGAGTGCCGAAGCACGTAAAAAATCATCTGTCCTCGGTTGCAACACTCACTACCGAGTTCCAGGTTGCCTCTGGAAGCAACTTCAGCACAAGAACTGCTCATCAGGAGCTTCATGTAATGGGTTTCCATGGCCGAGCAGCCGCACACAAGCCTAAGATCACCATGCGCGATGCCAAGCGTCGGCTGGAGTGGTGTAAAGCTCACCGCCATTTGACTCTGGAGCAGGGACAAATCCCGATTCTCCATCTGGCAATCCGACGGACAAATCTGGGTTTGGCGGATGCCAGGAGCATATACCAGTCCCAATGCATAGTGCCAACTGTAAAGTTTGGTGGAGAAGGAATAACGGTCTGGGGCTGTTTTTCATGGTTCGGGCTATGACCCTTAGTTCCAGTGAAGGGAAATCTTAATGCCACAGCAGACAATGACATTCTAGACGATTCTGTGCGTCCAACTTTTGGCAACAGTTTGTGGAAGGCCCTTTCCTGTTTCGGCGATGTGGAAGAACTTGACTGGCCTGCACAGAACCTTGACGTCAACCCCATCGAACACTTTTGGAATGAATTGTAACGCTGACTGCGAGCCAGGCCGAATCGTTCAAGAGCAGTGCCTTACCTCACTAATGCTGAATGGATGCAATTCCCCCAGCAATGTTCCAACATCTCGGGGAAAGCCTTCCAGAAGAGTGGAGACTGTTATAGCAGCAAAGGGGGGACCAACTCTATATTAAAGCCCTTGATTTTGGAATGAGGTTTTCGAGAATGTTCTTGTGGTGAACAAGCCTATATTGGCCTTGCCTGCCTATGGATAGGCCTACGGCCATCTATCCATTTAAAGCAGTCAAATATCTGATACCATTTCATTAAAAAACTATATATTTAAAATGTAAGAACCAGTATATATTACAAACCTATTTCCAAACAGTATTAGGTTACTTTACAAAACCCCCACCTTCTGCCAGGCAGGGAGCAAACTTGGTCAAATGCTTCAGCTGAGTTTCTGCCAGCCTCATGGTCTTTCTTTTTTTCAGTGTTACAATAAGGATTAGGGGATCAAGTCAATCGTTCGCCTTTATGGTGGATAACAGACTAAACGGTCCTGTCTTTTCTGAAAGACCAAAGCTGTGAAGTAGGCTAGCCTATCTCCTCCACTGCGTCTTGGAGGCCAGGGTGGGGAGGGAGTGGGTGGCATGTGGATAATATGCAGGGCGACTGAGTGAGTGATACATTGTGTTAGGGATTAATCGGCTCAATCACAAACCGACCCATTGATAAGATAATGACGGGCTGTTATTCGGACCGGTGGGTGGAATGGATCCGGGGGCTGCTGCGCTCTATCTCTCCACTTCTCCACCGCCAGACGGCTGTCTCCGCGCGCCATGGCGCTCCGTGTAGTCTTGCTAATTGGTCATTAACGTAGACTGGTCACTTCAGAGGGTCGCGGTTCTTTGATACTCACATTCCCGATTGACAGGGAAGTCTCGAGGCGACCGTCTTAAGAGACAGAAATCGCGTTTAGTAGCTTCTCACAACTCCATAATGGGACACTATTAAATGGGAAATAGTTTCTATAATGTAAAACAGTGATGTGGTTGATTGAAGGACAGTTTTATAATTCCAGGTTTTTAGCGATACCGCAGTTCAGTAGCCTAATATTTGTGACTGTAATTTACATTTTAACACGAGGCCAATAGATTAAGTTTTAGGCGCCTACTCATTCAAGGGTTTTTCTTAATTTTTTAAACTATTTTCTACATTGTATAATAATAGTGAAGTCATCAAAACTATGAATTAACACAAATGGAATCATGTAGTAACCAAAAAACAAATCAAAATATATGTTATATTTGAGAGCCACCAGTTGGCTTGATGACAGCTTTGCACACTCTTGGCATTCTCTCAACCAGCTTCATGAGGTAGTCTTCACCTGTAATGCATTTAAATAAACTGGTATGCTTTGTTAAAAGTTAATTTGTGGAATTTCTTTCCTTCTTAATGTGTTTGAGCCTATCAGTTGTGTTGTGACAAGCTAGAGGGGGTATACAGAAGATAGCCCTATTTGGTAAAATACCAAGTCCATATTATGGCAAGAACAGCTCAAATAAGCAAAGAGAAATGACAGTCCATCATTAAGAAAAACCCTTGAATGAGTAGGTGTTCTAAAACTTGACCGGTAGTGTATATCGTAGACCAAGGGGATCGTCACATTTTTGCCCAAACAAATCGACAAAAACCCAATCATCAGAGCTGTCAGTCCTCTCTCTCTCATCAGTAGAGACAGATTCAATGAGAATGATAATTATTAGACAACAATCATCAGGCAGATCAGCCAACATTGCATTATGTTAAACCAATCCCTGGTCACCATCCAACTGGTTGAATGTGGCCTATACCCACATAAAAAAGACTACAGTTTACTATAGAATACTACAGTACTTACATTTACATTTACATTTAAGTCATTTAGCAGACGCTCTTATCCAGAGCGACTTACAAATTGGTGAATTCACCTTCTGACATCCACTTACTTTAGAATTGTGTCGTATACTGTAGAATACTATAATGCACACTGTAGTAGGCTATCATGTTGATCATGTGTAGTGCTTAGTATATAATTTTGTAGTACACTCTAAAAATTAGGGGTTCAACAAGGGTTCTTCTAAGATCCTCAAAGGTCTTTGAAGAACCTTAGGGTTCCTGGCACTGCAAATGGCCCCCAAAAGGTTCTTCCAAGAACCCCATAGGAGGTGGAGTTCATCGAGGAACCTCTTTACTTGGTGGAGGTTCTTGCACGAACCTAACTGCCCAACTGAAACATTTGGATTGGAATTTGAAAGGATAGCAGTTGAAGGCATTTAACTGAAAAAAATGAAAGTTTGTCCCTTGTATGATCGAAATTAACATTGTTTTATGATGACACCATCTTTTTTATTTGTATTTTTTTATTTAACCTTTCTTTAACTAGGCAAGTTAGTTAAGAACAAATTATTATTTACAATGACAGCCTACACCGGCCCAACCCGGACGACGCTGGGCCAATTGTGCGCCGTCCTATGGGACTCCAAATCACAGCCGGATGTGAAACAGCCTGGATCCGTCTTTTCATATTTCTGTAAATATTTCTAAAAAAGAGACTGGATACAATTCAATGGATATGAATCAAAAAAGAGGTAAGAATATGCAGGCTATAAGAATATGTTGAAGGCTCGCTGTATTGGGTGTAGATGAACAGCTAGCTCACTTTTGTGTCTGAAGCGATACAGACAAGGAGGCATACAAAGGTATGTCAATTGCTATTGGTATGTTATGCAGATCACATTTACTATCCTCCACCTGTACCTCTTCAATGAATATCGAATAAACCTCTACATTATGGACAAGGTATGTGTATGAACACCATTCTAAAAACATATGTTTTTATTCACATTCACCACAAAAACCAAGGTATGAATACTGTCATGTGTTTTGTTAATCATCTGTATAGTTACCTTTTTTGGTGATTCACAGACTTCACCCTCCCTACACCTCTGATGAATATAACAGGAAACCTGCTCGATCACCATACACTGTAAAATCATTCTGGCTATGGATACGGAGAACATGAACACATTAACATCAACACGCCAGAGGATATATCAATTGGACTTGGGGCTCTGCTGGGAGTTTACCTCATATTTGGACTTCTAAATTCTGCTTTGCCACTAAAATCATAATAAACACTGAGAACTAAAATAGTGTTATTGTTATGCATATTATTATCAATAATAAAAATAACAGGGGGGGGGGGGTAGTTCAAAAATAAACCCCCAACGGTTCTTCAAAAGGTTCTTTGAGGATCCATTAAATGAGGTTCATTGAAGAACTTATAGGGGTTCCCCCCACTGTGTCAATTTGGAGGACCCCTAAAGGATACTTCAGGAACCTTGGTTTTAGAGTGTATACTGGAGAATACTTTAGTATATATTACAGTATTATCCACACAAAGGACAACAAAAACAGTTTTTGATAACTATAGTAAATACTACAGTATTTAATTAGCATACAATACCAGTCAAAAGTTTGGATACACCAACTCATTCAAGGGTTTTTCTATATTTTCACTATTTTCTACATTGTAGAATAATAGTGAAGACATCAAAACTATGAAATAACACATGTGGAATCAAGTAGTAACCCAAAAAGTGTTAAACAAATCAAAATATATTTGATATTCTTCAAAGTAGCCACCCTTTGCTTTCCACACTCTTGGCATTCTCTCAACCTGGAATGCATTTAAATTAACAGGTGTGCCTTGTTAAAAGTTATTTTGTGGAATTTCTTTCCATCGTAATGCATTTGAGCATATCAGTTGAGTTGTGAGAAGGTAGGGAGGTATACAGAAGATATGCCTATTTAGTAAAAGTCCAGATTTACCTCTGCTGCAGAAGATACGTTCATTATAGTTCACTGCACCTCAGATTGCAGCCCAAATAAATGCTTCACTGAGTTCAAGTAACAGATACATCTCAACATCAACTGTTCAGAGGAGACTGCGTGAATCAGGCCTTCATGGTCGAATTGCTGAAAAGAATCAGCTACTAAACTACACCAATAATAAGAAGACACTTGCTTGGATCAAGACACATGAGCAATTGACTACTAAATGGTGGAAATCTGTCCTTTGCTCTGATGAGTCCAAATTTGAGATTGTTGTTTCCAACCTTCTTTGTGGGACCTCCTTCAAGACTGTTGGAAAAGCATTCCTCATGAAGCTGGTTGAGAGAATACCAAGAGTGTGCAAAGCTGTCATCAAGGCAAAGGGTGGCTACTTTGAAAAACCTCAAATATAAAATATATTTTGATTTGTTTAACACTTTTTGTTACTACATGATTCCATGTGTTATTTCATAGTTTTGATGTCTTCACTATTATTTACACAATGTAGGAAATACTGTATACTCTGCCCATACCACCCTTCCTTATATCCCAATTTGTGCCACCCATAAGTGAGAAACCTACATGCTAAGTATAGACCATATTGTGTTCCCTATGGTTATAGAAAAGAGCAGACCCGCTGAACTCTCCATTCAGAACCCAGTGTCACTTACCTACCTACAGATAATGGAACATTTGCTATTTTAGTATTTCTCCAGTAGGTTTCCTCAAGGAGAAAGCCCTCCACTTCTAAGTTAAAGATAATAACACAAAAACACTTTAGTAATGTCCCCAAAAACACTACAGTAAATAATATTATATTACGAAATACACGAGAATAGGTGTTATTGGAAGAGTTAATGATATTCATATTGTTTTCATTCCATGGGTAGAGCCGAGGAGCAGGAGGAAAATATTTAATGTTAAAGGAAGTGAATACGCAATGCTATTTGAAATACATGAATAGGATGAAGTAATGAGCTCTCACACACACACACACACACACACACACACACACACACACACACACACACACACACACACACACACACACACACACACAGGGCTATATTGAGAGCAGCGGGTTCAATTCGGAAATAAACTAACAGTTACAAATCTATAATTGAAAAAAGGGAATTTATTTTCAGTGACTTCTCAATAAACTGTAAAGTGGAAGCTATTCATTTAAAACATTTTTACATTTCTGAATTTCAAATTCAAATCACTTAATTCAATTCGAATTGAGCACAAACAGGATTGAGAGAGGAGGTGAGGACAGCAAGGATGTGACTGTGTGTGGGGGAGAGGCTCTCCAGACTCACTGGAGCCAGCGGGTAATGGCCTCATTCAGGCCGATTGAGACGTCTTAATTTCTGCAGTTGTGAAAACTGAAGGAGGGAGGGAAGAAGGGAGGGAAGGATGTGTCCTTTGATCCTGGGCTGAGTGAGTTGTAAACTGAGGAGGTATGCCCTGCATATATACTGCCTCTACTCAGATCATTACTCCATTTATCAGGACAATGACCCACTGAGAGAGAAGAACACACTCACACAACCTCTTCCCTAAACTTACCCAGCTCTGAGAACTGTCTGCATTTCTGGAACCTGAAGGATAAGATACATTAGATTCTATCCATCCAAAAGGACAAGTTTCTCCACCCCAACAACTGGATTTTGGTTAATTTTGTTGGATATTTCCATCATCCAAACATGAGGGGACATTTCTCCATTGAGTGGCTGGCCCAGAGTAGTCGGGCATCGGGCAGCACGAGCCCCTCACCTCCCTCCTCTTCCTGGACATCCGTTGCGGCTGGACCCACCAGCACCTCTGGGACCCACCCTGAAAGCTTGCCTGGGTTCTACTGCCGACCGAGACCTAAGAATAAAGAGAACCAGACAGAGAACAAGGTGAGGAGAGGACATGGGCTGATCCTACGCAGCAATCCCAGCCTGGCAGGCTCTGAGACAGCTAAGAGGAGTAGCCCCCTCCACCACAAGCACCAAGGTAGGTTCACTCTCCCTCAAATCAACTCAGCATCTGAGTTTACATGGGAACCATACATTCATTGAAATAGTGTGTGTTGTTTGTGGGTGTGTTTTGAGCTATGTGTTGATTGAATTAACAGAGCGTCTGCCAAATGACTTAAATGTAAATGTAACAGAATTCTTTACAAAATAGCTACATCTGATTTTGCTCTTATAGTGCTGAAAGCTCTATAGTTAGGACTCACTTCAGACTGAGTTGAAGTCTGGAGACATGGGTGTGTTTGAAAGGTTCAGAGAACACAACAGTTTTGGAAACCACTACGATGTAGCATATGGATGGATGTGGAATCTCTTCTCCCTCTTTCTTCAGTAGTGGCTGAGACTGGCTTCATTAGTGGAACAGAGGGGGAAACGTCAGGGTACGAGAGTGAGGGCGGGCGCTCCCTCTCCCCAACCACCACCCTGGATGTCTCCTCTTCGCCCCCTACGGGGAGGCGGCCACGTACAGCCTACACAGCGGAGCAGATCAACAGTCTGGAGAGGGCATTCAAGAGGAACGCTTACCTGGGAACTCGGGACAAGGTTGAGCTCTGCAAGAAACTCGACCTCTCAGACAAACAGGTAGGCAACGCAGACAAAAATACATATAGGGACTCTATTGCAATGGTTATCAAAGGTTTCTTTGATCGCTGTGTCTAAAACGCCGGTCTGTTTCTCCTCAGATCCGTAACTGGTTCCAGAACAGGCGTATGAGGATGAAGAGGATGGTCCAGGACGCTCTTGCCCAAGCGTGCCAGGCTAAAGTAGCCTCTCACCTGCTGCACTACCCCGAGCTACATGCCTACCACCCCCATCATGCAGGAGCAGAGGGGGGCACTGCCACCCCATACCTCCACCCACACTACAGCTCATCCACAGCCAGCCCAGCCCTACCCAGCCTCCCCCTGGACTCTTTCTACCAGTACTCAAGCCTACCAGGCCTGGTGATGCCCACTACTGGGTCCTACCAGCCGTACACTCACCAGTATTAAAACTTTTGGATGATATCTCAATAGTCTAAAGTGGTTTTAAGGAAACTACTTTAGACTAGTGAGACACATCCCAATACATTTTCACTGGCTTCCACTTCTCATCTAATGTATTGACTATATAAAAAGTTTTCCACTCAGGGTAGAGAGCAATAATGAATGTGTTTCTGCTCTCCTTTTGTCATGCTGTAATTTCTATTGAAGTATAAAATTGATTGTTTTATTGGATTGGTTTCCCCCAATTGCATTATAAATCAGATAATCTCAGTTCTTCCACTTGATTTATATATTTGTAAGTATTGTGTGAAAATAAAATGAAAAACAATCCCATTCGCCAGAATATTGACTGTTTTTGTTGTAGTCATTTCAAACACCTCAATAGCGCCGACCAGTTTACAAATGGCCACCTAGTGCCCGACAAAGAAGTTGGTCATACTGTGTGGATGAGTCTCACACAATCCGTAAAAGAGAGAAAGATGGTCAACACATGAACTTGTGGTGAAAAATGTAATAGATTTTTCAGAACAAACGATACACCCAAATGGACTTCATTGGGCTTCTGAGTGGCGCAGCGGTCTAAGGCACTGCTTCTCAGTGCAAAGAGCATCCACTACAGTCAATGGTTTGAAACCAGGCTGTATCACATCCGGCTGTGATTGGGAGTCCCATAGGGCAGTGCACAATTGGCCCAGCTTTGGCCATCATTGTAAATAAGAGTTTGTTTGTTCACCAGGCTTGCCTAGTTAAAGAATATATTTCAGAGCAGCTATGGCTGCTAGTCATACTGGTATCTGACCACTAGGTGTCCAATTTTCCTTTCTCTCCACACAATCACAAGTGACAACCTTCTGTCTCCATGGAATACAATGAAATAATCTCAGAACTACTGTATCTCTCAAGGTAAGTAAGGTCAAAGCTAAATAAGAAATCACTTTATGACTAAAATAACAGACACAGGTTGTTTAAAAGATTTTTAAACTTTAAGTATAAAACACTTGGAGCTAAATCCAATCAACTCAAACTTTTTCAGAACATGACAAGAACTTCAGCATTTGTTGGTCTATGTACAAAATGTACAAGTTTCTTGTCCGAAAAAAATCTTAAAACTTCCCTAAACACCCCACCTTTCACCTTTAAAACAGTACAAACCAACACATACCTCAAAGACTACAACTACGGTTACAAAATTACCCAAACAAATATGCAAAACAAAATCAATATGGCTCCCCTTTCCTTCTGGACTTGCCTAGTTAAATAAATAAAATTCCTGGTGATGTGAGGTCACTTCCTCTATGCAGTCTTCTGCTGGCCCTTCTTTCCAATCAGAGACTTGTGGATGTGAGGAATTACACCTGCAGGAGGGAGAGAAAGGAACATTATGAATGTGTGATGCTATTGCTACACATTGGTAGGTGAAGAGATGTTTGTTATGTAAAACACTTGAGTTCCTGGAAGACCAATACATGAATCCAATCCAAGGGTTTAAAACTCACCTCCTCCAGCGATGGTGGCCTTGATGAGTGAGTCCAATTCCTCGTCTCCGCGGATGGCCAACTGTAAGTGACGCGGAGTGATACGCTTCACCTTCAGATCCTTGGAGGCATTCCCTGCCAACTCCAACACCTGAGAGTGACACAACAATAGTCTCAGTCTTTGCCCATTAGGGTAGGGTTGGAGTAAAAACCTGCTTGATTGACCTCCATCAGAGTCTCCTTAAAAAAAAAGTATATCTGGTTAAATGAATACATTTCACCTCAGCCGTGAGGTACTCCAAGATGGCGGCGCTGTATACTGCTGCCGTGGCTCCCACTCTGCCGTGGCTGGTGGTTCTGGTCTTCAGGTGTCTGTGGATACGACCCACCGGGAACTACAACACACACAGTCAGAAATGCAATAGGTAGAAGTTTCCCATTTGATCTGTGTTGCAGGATTCACTTGTGACTGATACAACAGAGGAACCCCGGGGAAAAGAGATGTAGGTACATGCCTGGAGTCCAGCCCTTTGGGAGCGAGACACAGCCTTCGCCTTGGCTTTGCCACTGTCCTTTCCAGCTTTTCCTCCTGCCTGGAAAGTGACAACGAGATTCAGTGAAATGGCTGATGCATGAATGTGATTGTGTTTTCTTTTACTTTTTTCTTCTCAAAGCGATGTATAACTGTGACCAAGCTGAACGAGATGCAAGATGGTGTAGGTGTACAAAAGAAAAATGATTAATACACTAAAAAGCTCCAATTTATTTTTGTAGCCTAGTGGTTAAGAGCTTTGGACCAGTAACCGGAAGGTCTCTGGTTCGAATCCCCTTGAGCAAGGCACTTAATTGTTCCTGTAAGTCGCTCTGGATAAGAGCGTCTGCCAAATGACTAGCTAAAATGTAAATGCAACTTCAAGCAAACCGAAGGCACATGCAACTGGTCATTACAGTAATCACACACACACACACACACACACACACACACACACACACACACACGTCTCTCCACCAACGGAAAGATAAAGGACCATTTCCGATTCATAACGTTTGCTATGTAACTGGCAAACTGTCATTTGAGTTCTCGCGAAGACAAAAAAAAGCCAAAATATGCCTTTCTATAGCTAACTACAATACAAATACGAAGGAAGAATGGTTTAGGTATCTCGTTAAAAGTGAAATACATATTGGTACATTTGTAGCTTGCTACCACAGCAGGTAGTGTTATCGTTAATGTCGTTAGCTAACAGTGCTAAAGTAAGGAGATGGTAACTAACGTTAGTTACCGTAGCTAGGCACTTCAATAAACAATCCAAACTTTGCGAATATCTTGGAATATTACATCAGAAAGAGACGGGACTTAACGTATATTAGATAGATATATGTTTGAAAAAGCATGAGAAGCAAGTCGGTTGTAATCTAGATGTAGCTAGATGGCACTCTTTCGTTAGTTTTCGAGTGTTCGTCGACGTCCTATTTCGCACGGAACAAGCAGTCGTGAATCCTAGTTACTTTTACTAGCCAGTTTAGCATATCAGTGCTAAAATGTAATGACATTTACGATAATCTGTCCTATAATACAGACAACGTACATAAAATACTTTAAAAAAACTCGTTACCATGTCGCCGTTGAGTTTTCCCTGTTGTATTTCCAAACCGAGAAAACCAATAAACCCGAAGAGCAAAAAAAAAGGCAAGCGAATGAATGAGGAGAGCTTTCAGAGCCAACCAATAGCGTCTCTGTTTATTGGTTCGAACAGTCTCTTCAACCAATTGCAATAGTGTTTGTACAGTGTAGGTAGTCTCTGCAACTGGATTGGACGCTTTGGGATAGTATAAATGCCAGAGAAATACTACTGCGGTCCGTGCTATTCGTGATGCTTAGGGCGTCCCTACTGTTCTTAATATAATAATATACACTATATATACACAAAAGTATGTGGACACCCATTCAAATTTGTGGATTCGACTATTTCAGCCAAACCCGTTGCTGACAGGTGTATAGATTCGAGCAAACAGCCATGCAATGGTACCGTCTTGGCATGTCACCTTTCCAACAAGTCAGTTTGTCAGATTTCTGCCCTGCTAGAGCTGCCCTGGTCAACTGTATGTGCTGTTATTGTCAAGTGGAATCGTCTAGGAGCAACAGCGGCTCATCTGCGAAGTGGGACCACAGAGTGCTGAAGCGCATAGCTAGTGAAAAATCATCTATCCTTGGTTGCAACATTCACTACTGAGTTCAAAACTGCACACAAGGCTAAGATCACCATGCGCAATGCCAAGAGTCAGCTGGAGTGGTGTAAAGCTTGCTGCCATTGGACCCTGGAGCAGTGGAAACGAGTTCTCTGGAGTGATGAATGACACTTCACCATCTGGCAGTCCAACGGACGAATCTGGGTTTGGCGGATGCCAGGGGAACGCTACCTGCCCGAATGCACAGTGCCAACTGTAAAGTTTGGTGGAGGAGGAATAATGGTCTGGGGCTGTTTTTCACAGTTCGGGCTAGGCCCCTTAGTTCCAGACAGGGAGCAAGTGCCCACATACTTTTGGTCATGTAGTGTAGCTCAGTGTTTGCAACCCCCATTGAAGTTAGCCAGTCTGGTAGGCCTACAGTAGTGTAGATTACATGTAAATTAAGATGAGATAACAAAAAGTATTTTGCAAGGAAAAGTTTAAACTACATAATCCATGTAAATGAGTTTATATGAATTGTGAGAGATAATGTCTTACATTGTTTAGTCTTCTTTTCCAGTGATATTCAGAATGGGTATGCCACATTTGTACTTAGGTTTTTAAATGAATAATGATGGGATTTATATTGTGCTTTTCCAGATGCTCAGAGTGTTACATTAAATAAAGAAAACGCCCTTCAGCCACCACACTACCAATAAATCTGACCTCCCTGAATCCTATGTCACTATTCCCCTCTCACTTGTTCACCTTTGATGCTGCAAAACCCGGGTTAAATACTTGAGCGCTGTAATTTAGTTTGGCTGACAGAATAGAAGCAATAGAAATATGAGAAAAGTCCCGAAAGTGCAAAATCCAAGCGAGTAAATTTGGTGCCCATCAACTAGTCTACTTTACAGTATTTGATATCTTTTTGACCCAGGTAATCTGCCAGTAGACTGAAAGCCCTGGACCTTGATGTTTGCAACCTGTGTAATGGGTGAGCAGGCTAGGCACTCTGTCGGCTGCTGTCCTTTCACCTGGGGCATATTCAGGATGCAACGTTAGAAAAATGGTTTACTCTAATCGTATCTAGTTGAAGAATCATGAATCACTTGAACATGAGTCTCTGATTCAGAGGCAATCACTTTTACCAAAGATTGCTAGACTATACGCCCACCTTTATTTAACTAGGCAAGTCAGTTAAGAACAAATTCTTATTTTCAATGACGGCCTAGGAACAGCGGGTTAACTGCCTGTTCAGGGAAAATACAACAGATTTTTACCTTGTCAGCCCAGGGATTCAATCTTGCAACCTTTCAGTTACAAGTCCAATGCTGTAACCACTAGGCTACCCGCCGCCTCCATAATGCCCACCTTGGAAAGCCCCTGAAGTATTTTAGAACCATAGTGGCCTACTTGAGGAAATTTGGTTCATGAAAAGGTGCAAGGTTAAATGTATTAATCTCAGTGTAAATGAGTGCTCTTTTGTGACATTGTTATGACATAAGGAGTTGCTTTTATTACTGCTTTTTATGTGTGCAGTATTCCCCAGTCTAGAATTTAACGCTTGCCCAGTTTGCCTTAAATGATATAGCAACTGCAGAGAAAAGGATCTCCGACAATTTATTGGTACTCCATAGTAAAAATTGTGGTAACAATATTGTGGCCCGTTGATTGGACGGTGATGTGGTCCACGATAATTACGTCAACAGAACCTACATCTAAACCAATGACATGTATGAATGTTAAGACGTAGGCGTGATAGCCAGCGGAAAACGACCAATGAGAAAACAAACTCGTTGAACAGGGCGTGATTGGCAGACCCAAGGCCAATGTGGGAGCGCTCGGGGAGGGTTTTGGTGGTGACCATGAAGGGGGTGTGCACGCGGAGAGGGAGATACTCACAAGAGGGAGAAGCTGGCTGGCGGTGCTGAAGATGGCGGATGGTGACAGTGGGAGCGAGCGCGGTGGCAGCAGCCGCGGAGGGGGAGGTGGGAGCGGGCACCAGCCCTTCCAGAGAGAGCAGGAGACGCAGGAGCTGGCGTCCAAGCGGCTGGACATCCAGAACAAGCGCTTCTACCTGGATGTCAAGCAGAACAGCAAGGGCAGGTTCATCAAAATTGCCGAGGTGGGGGCCGGGGGCTCCAAAAGTCGCCTGACCCTGTCCATGTCAGTTGCGGCGGAGTTTCGCGATTACCTGGGGGATTTCATAGAGCACTACGCCCAACTGGGGCCTAGCAGCCCGGAGCAGATCGCACAGTCCTCGGTCGGAGAGGACGGTGGGCCCAGGCGAGCCTTGAAGAGCGAGTTCTTGGTCCGGGAGAACCGTAAATACTACCTTGATCTGAAGGAGAACCAGCGGGGGAGGTTCTTGCGGATCCGACAGACCGTCAACAGAGGGCCCGGGTACGGAGTAGGTGGGCCGGGAGGAGGTATGCAGGCTGGTCAGACCATAGCCCTTCCGGCCCAAGGCTTAATAGAGTTTAGAGACGCCCTTGCAAAGCTCATAGATGATTATGGTGGAGACGACGAGGAATTGGCCTGTGGAACGGCGGTTGGGGGCTATGGGGAGCTTCCTGAGGGCACATCCATCATGGTGGACTCTAAACGGTTCTTTTTTGACGTCGGGTCAAACAAATACGGCGTGTTCCTGCGAGTGAGCGAGGTCAAACCGAGCTACAGGAACTCTATCACCATCCCGTTCAAAGCATGGGGAAAGTTCGGAGGTGCTTTCAGCCGGTACGCCGAGGAAATGAAAGAGATCCAGGAGCGACAGCGGGATAAAATGTACGAGAGGAAAGAGGAGTCGGAGGGAGAGGTGGATGATGACTGATGAGTTGAAACAGCGTTCAGTTCACACAGTGAGATTTGCAATATTATATGTGGCAGAAATGACAGATTTAAGTGCATGAGGAATCGAACTTCAATACAAAAAATATCGTGGCATAAAAAGTACGTTTGAAATTGGAACCATTATTGTTGTATTATTAAAACCTGGAGTTTAATGAAAGTTATGGGGCAAAGAGTCTCTAAAATGAGACCTTTCTCATGGGTTAAATAAAAGAAATGAAATTATGTTTTGTAAAAAAAGAAAGAAATATCCCCAAAACCAGCAACTTGGTTTTCATAACAATATAAGAAGCCAATGAAATCTTTATAATGTTTCCTTTAAAATATAGATATATATTTAAGAGTAAGGAGTTGAATCCATTAATGCAGCTATTATTTCCATTGCTCCTTGTAAGGAGTGAACCAGCATCCATTGTATCCCTGTTCTAGCTCTCTCCTATGTGACAGTGTGTGTTACCTTACAAGTTTTAGTGAAAGTAGTAGAAAGGAATGTCTAGAACAATTGTCATTTTTCTGGAGGTTATATTTGTGTTAATTGATGGGGGGGAAAAGCTATATAACATTTGGCTGTGCCATAGCAGGGCCTTTAACAGACAATTATGATGAGAAACGTTACGGAGAGAATAACTGTATCTGCAGGCTTATCTGAAGGCCTCTGAGACTAAATTGGAGACCTGTGTCATGTCACCCGCCAGCAAATACTGTAGGCCTAAACATGGCAGATGAGTGAATGCTTTTGTTGTTTTTACATATAAATGCCTGGCATTATTTACAAGGTCTGTTTCCTGGGACTTATTTTATTTGAAAGTAACTTAATTTTATCTTGTCAGATGGGAGCAGAGCAGTGTGTCACCTCCCACAACAATGTGGCCTGGTATCAAGAGAGTGGCAGGCCTATTAACCAATTGGCAACCAGAAAGGACAGTCTCTTCCTACTGTGTGCGTCCCATCCCGCAGGCGCCTGCTTCCCACTTCAGAACAGTTTGCACATATATTATGCCAAAATGTGGACATTTTTTTGTACGTTTGGTCTTCTGCAAGGGTTTTTTCGAGCTGTTTGTGCACATTTTCTCTCTCTAATGCAAGCCGGAGGAAGTCGTAGCCCTTTTTTGACAGATTGGACAACAGTAGGGATTTTTCAATTAAGTGATTGTTTTCATTCAACGAAAGACTAATTGTTTTAATGCCAATTTTTTTTATTTGGGAAATGCTGCACCAAATGTCTTAGATGATGTAAAAACATCTCTGCAAAAACATCTAAATTAATGACATACTGTGCACGAACAGCTGAAAAACCCTTGCCATAGGCCAAAGTGAACAAAAACATCAATTTCATCCTAATATATGCGCAAACTGTCTTGGGTGGGAAGCATGCGTACGCCTACACCCACACACCACTGGAGCCTTCTGATATGGCCATTGGAATTGATCACTGGGTGAAATCCAGAGGAGCTGCTACTACTACTGTCACCCAGCCAGCCAAGAGTGTGTAGGGCATCAATGACCAGGTGCCAACACTCTGTCTCAGCCCAGGCATCAGCACTGCCACACCACCGACGTTACGCTACGCCTCTGGACAGTAACAACAGGATGAATGGTTTACAAAGATAACTATATTGAAAGAAAATGGTGCTTATAAGTGAGATGATAAAAAAACTAGCTTACAATATTTTTTACCTTACCTTAAAATACCTTAAAGAAAAGGAAAATATATGAATTATAGAAGTATAACGCAGGCTTATGAAACATAGCTGGGATGTGACCGAATTGTCCATGTTTTTTTCTTTGTTTATTCTCACTTTCATTTGTTGGTTTTCTCCCAGAGTGAGTGAACTCAATAACACTTCTGTGATTAAAACAATATATTAATGCAACAGATATTGTGATTGTATACTTTAAAAAAACGATTTCTCTCCCTCTTCCCTCCTCCCCACTCCAACACAACCAGTAGCTGCTGAAATGTTCACTTAGTCTTCTTAGGTTGAAACTGGCAGACACTTCATCCTCTCAAGTGTTCCTTGAAGTATTAGTTATTAGGCTCCGACCCATCTATCAAACTACAGCCAGTTGGAATAATTGGCCCAGTTGTTCTCCGTTTCTCATAGTTGTTCCCCATTTAACATGTGGAACCGGCCAAGGGCAATTGGTCTGAGATGGGGGGGGGGACTGCCCAACGCATCACCGGTAGTTTGTTGGCTGTGGACTAGTTGGATAGACGTGTAGGTGACTTCATATGACACATTCTAAACCCCGAGCTTGAAGTTGCCTTCAGTTTAACTTGTGCCATTAATTATGTTGCCTGTTGTCATCAAGGCAATTAGGTTTTATTCTTGTACTTGGAAAAGACTAGTAGTGTACTGTAAGTACATGGGGGAAAAAAACTTGGGCTCCCGATTGGCAAAGCGGTCTAAGGCACTGCATCTCAGTGCATGAGGCATCCCTACAGTCCCTGGTTCGTATCCAGGCTGTGTCACATTCGGCCGTGGTTGGGAGTCCCAGGGTTTGGCTGGGGTCGCTCGTTATTGTAAATAAGAAGTTGTTTTGAACCGACGTAAAGGTTCAATAAAAAAGTACTGCCTGCCTGACATTCATGTCTCAATCGAGTTAGGCATTTAACGTACCTTAGTAATCCAATTGGTTTACGATGCTAAGAATGTGTGTGGATTCTTTGCCACTTTTTTGTTGTTGCACTTTGAGATACCAAACACAATGGGGCGGCAGGGTAGCCTAGTGGTTAGAGTGTTGGACTAGCAAACTAGAAGGTTGCAAGTTCAAATCCCCAAGCTGACAAGGTACAAATCTGTCATTCTGCCCACTGTTCCTAGGCCATCATTGAAAATAAGAATTTGTTCTTAACTGACTTGCCTAGTTAAATAAAGGTCAAATAAAAAAATTAAATGTATTAGTCTCACAGCCAATTTAGTGAAGATGTGGTCTACAGTCTTCTCCCCGGCAGAATCTCAGTCGTGACACAGCAGCTGTTGTAGCCGTGTGCTCAGCTGTTGTACCATGTCAATACCATCTTCTTTTCATCAGTCAATGAAAGAGCTCTTCGGAAAACAGACTCACATCTCCGGCCTAAACAGTCACCACAACACAAGGTAAATGTAGAAATGATCACATCAATGTATCATCTATGTATCTTGAACCAGTATGCCTCCATCAGACTCAATGCAACAAGGGATGACATTCTTAACCACAGGTCTCGGATCAGAGTGTAGCATTATATAGAGCATTATATATTATACTATTCCCTTCCATCTCATATTGCTCAAATGACCAGCAAACCTGGGTTTTTCTTTAAACAGATAAAGCAACACCTCACAGCACAATGCCTCTCCCCTATTTGACCTAGATATTTGGTGAAAGTATGTGCCATGTCGGCTTAGGAGAGGAGGGTGAGCTCTGTCGTGAAGCAGGAGGAAGTCTATAGTAGGGGTAACCTGACTCCCCCTCCACTGCATTGGTCTCTTCCTCTGTTCTCTGGGCCTATCATGTCTCGCATTTGCTTCTTTTTCTTCCTTCTTTCTCACACTGCTTCTTTCCCTTCTCTATCTCTCTCTTTCTCTGTAAATCTGGAGTGAGGGCAGCTGTTGGAGCATCTGTGCAGGTCTGTGTGTGTGTGTGTGTGTGTGTGTGTGTGTGTGTGTGTGTGTGTGTGTGTGTGTGTGTGTGTGTGTGTGTGTGTGTGTGTGTGTGTGTGTGTGTGTGTGTGTGTGTGTGTGTGTGTGTGTGTGTGTGTGTGTGTGCTGACAGGGCAGCGGGTGCTATTTTAACGTGGGAGGCCTGGACAGACAAACATTCCTCTCGTCCTGGAATCAGCTGTGCCATTAGATCCTGAGTGCCTGACGCACACGTGCACGATACATACATAATCACACACATATGGCCTCACGCACACACACACTCCCTCACATTCTCTAACGCACACTTTCTCACAAGGGTTTGATTGTGTCAAAGCCTGCTCACACAATCCCAATTACAGACAAACGACAGACATTCAGAGAGAAGGAGCCTGGCTGAACAGGACCGGAACAGATGCTCAGTGTCTCAGAGTGTGTGAACACACACACACACACACACACACACACTCACACTCACACACACACACACACACACACACACACACACACACACACACACACACACACACACACACACACACACACACACACACACACACACACAGAGCGCTGTATACCTCACCCCAGGTCATCCTACTAGACAGGTTATTTATATGAACCTTTCTGTCTGGTCTAAACAGATGTGATGGTTAGAGGAGAGAAGTTCAACATGGGCAACTGCAAGACCTGCCTGCTCTACCCAGCTGTTAGTGCTCTGGTGCATTGTATTGTGTGGTGTGTGTTGGTTGTGTAGCAGTTGGTGAGTCACTGAGGGAGTTGATGGTGTGTGTGTGTGTGTTTGTCGTGTTGGTAGTAAGTGTGTTTTTCCCCAGGCAGGCTGGGTAGATAGAGCCTAATCAGAGAAGGCAGCGTTAGCCCTGTGAATCAACTGAAAGAGTGACACAGCACGCACATAGCTGTCGGGACACCCCCCCCCCCTCTCTTACACCCTTTTCTCCCCTCGTCTTCCTCTCTCTTCTCCTGTCCTCTGTCAAACTGTTTCTGTGAAGCAGAGCAGAGAAGTTAACTAGCTCATTAATCACACGGCTCTGGTGTGTGTGTGAGAGAGAGAGAGGGTTGTGGATGATTCTGGAAAAACACTTTCCCTGTTCAGGATGATAACGTGATCTACTACTACCTACCTGCTAGGCAGTATGGGTCAGTAGCTCCGTTACTCCTTTAGGTTGTGTAAGCTATGATACGGACCTGGATAGT
Organism: Oncorhynchus masou masou; assembly: GCF_036934945.1. Taxonomy (NCBI): domain Eukaryota; kingdom Metazoa; phylum Chordata; class Actinopteri; order Salmoniformes; family Salmonidae; genus Oncorhynchus; species Oncorhynchus masou. The sequence continues at coordinate 43,102,035 of NC_088219.1, forward strand.
TCCCCATTGTCACTTAGGAGGTCAGTTTTATGTCCAAATTACTCCTAGCCCCCCCCCCCTACCCCCTCCTCACACAAACATGCCCTTATTAGCAAACGAAGGAGGGTGGGGTGGAGGGTGAGGGGAGGGGGTGGGTGAGGAGAGGAAGAAGGAGGGAATAGTGGGGGGTTAGCTCCATGTACCATGTGTCAGTGTGTGGACAGATCGACAGGAAGCAGCTCTCACACATAGAAGAAAGGGCCAATGGGCTGCTGGGCTCTCCACTAATCAGATTCCCCCTGTGACAAATTTGACTTCCGTCTCTCTAAACTGAGAGGAGGATTTGCTCTTAGAAACAAATCTATGGGCAGTTTTGCATTATAAGTTGTCCCCTGGGCACAGATCTGGGATCAGCTTACCCTCCCCAAATCCTGCACTTAATAATTATGGGGGACCGTAACACTGACCTTAGATCAGTGTCTAGGGGCAACGTCGTCCTACTACAATTTCTGTCCCGACTGACCCCCTCTGTTCCTCACAGACAGCCTTGACCTCAACCTCCCTTCCCCCCCAACGTCACACACACCTTCTCTTCTTCAAGCACGGGATAAGTGTGTGTGAGAGAGAGAGAGAGAACACAAAAAACTATACATACCTCGCCCTAAACATCAGTGCCACAGGTAACTTCCACAAAGCTGAGTATGATCTGAGAGACAAGGCAAGAAGGGCCTTCTACGCCATCAAAAGGAAATCAAATTTGACATACCAATTAGGATCTGGCTAAAATATTTGAATCAGCTATAGAACCCATTCTCTTGATGGTTGTGAGGTATGTGGTCCTCCAACCAATAATTCACAAAATGGGACAAACACCAAATTGAGACTCTGCAGAAATATCATCATGACACGGCAGATTTCCTCCTCTTCGTCTGAAGTGGTGACAAACACAGACACGGAAACAAACACCCATAAACCAACAGTGAAACCCAGGCTACCTAAGTATGATTCTCAATCAGAGACAACTAACGACACCTGCCTCTGATTGAGAACCATACTAGGCCGAACACAGAAATAGAATACTTGACCACTGTGACTGACACAAAATAAAGGAAATATTTGACTGTGTACTCAGTGAGCATAGCCTTGCTATTGAGAAATGCTGCCATATGGTAACTCGGCTCTCAAGAAAATGAGGTGGAAACTGAGCTGCACAGCCTATCTTCCTGCCAAATGTATGATCATATTAGAGACACATATTTCCCCCAGATTACACAGACCCACAAAGAATTCGAAAACAAATCCAATTTTGATAAACTCCCAAATCTATTGGGTGAAATACCACAGTGTGCAATCACAGCAGCAAGATTTGTGACCACAAGAAAAGGGCAACCAGACTTCCGGCAATGGCGAAGCTCTAACAAGATGCGTCCGCGAACGTTTGAAACATTTTGACATTTCAAGGCATTTTGACACAGTTTACATATTCGTTAATAGTGAGTTTGAAAACATCTCTTTTATCGCCAAAACAAAAGATGCCCAGTATGTCAAAGCCTCAGACGAGGCATGGAAAAATGCCCCCCCCCTTGACATCCCTTCTTCGGCCTCTGCAGATGCTAGCTCGGAAGAAGCACCAGCATGGTTCAGAATGGAGATGGACAAGGGTTTAACGAAAATCCAAGAGACACTTTCTGAACGCCTCAGCAAAATTGATGTGCTGGTCGATAAACTCCACGAAGACCAGGAAGTCACAAAGGGACGAGTGACAAAGTTAGAAAAAGACAACGTTTACTACCAGCCTGCCATCCTGGACCAAAAATACAAGAAGTTGGAAGACAGAAAAAGCAGAAATGAAATATTTTGGACTTGTACACTTATGGAGATTTCACAACCAAAAGGTTAAAGAATATTAATTTTACTCCCCCTGTCCATGACAGAAACTCTTGAATTGACTTATTTCTTGAATTGACTTATTTTAACTACTGGGTGTAAGTGTTTACCAAGATGTATATCAGATTATTCTGCCCTGCTGGCTTCAGTGCCCGTCAGTAAATCCCTCAAGAAGATGGAAGTTTGGCACATACTTACTAATGAATCCCACATTTGTAACATTTCTGAACACTCATATCGACATTTTTTTTTTTAGCACCAATAACAACTCTGCCTCCCCCCTAATATTATGGGAGGCTCCCCTTGCATATCCGAGGGGGGAAATAATATACCTTAGTTCAGGTGCTCGTAAGATGTATAAGGCTCAA